>NC_142855.1:12729772-13032803 GCF_061612785.1 Hesperophylax consimilis | reverse complement strand
GGTCTACTAATATTCATATGTCTATGGGCCCATGACATAAAATTTTTACACATTTAGCAGCGGATATTATCGAACTGCTTCTCGTTTTACACATCGGGAATAGGTGAACATGGATACCTAGAAATTTAATAGAACATGGTGAACCCATAAATCACGGAGTAGCAAGCTAAATAAGAATTTATCACAGGTGAAGCGAGATCCGCTACAATCCCGGAGTAGGGGAGGGGGGGGGGCATAGTAGGGTACTTAACGTTTAAACATCCCTAAAAACTAAAATAATGTGATTAAATTAAAAAAATTAACTTAGAATCATAGCTTTATTCATTGCGAATGCCTATGGATACATTTATGTTGATAACGTAATTAATCTAAGAGATGTAAACACTTAAATGAAAATAGGCATTTGACCCGCTATGCCCCGTGCATAGGGGTAAAGTGGGGTCTTCTATGGGGCATTGTGGGGTGGTCATAATAAGGAACGAAACACAACTTCATATCGGAGGCTTCAATACCAAGCGATCAACTGGCGCCATTTTCCTGGACATAGCCAAAGCTTTCGATAAAGTATGGATAAACGGCCTGCTTCTCAAACTCCACGAAACAGGCATCGATCCCCAACTACTCGGTGCCTTCAAATCATTTCTACGCCATCGTACTTTTCAAGTAAAATACGGTGGCGCTCTTTCAAAAAAACGTTTCATGACAGCAGGGGTCCAGCAGGGCTCTCTGCTTTCTCCAATCCTCTTCAATGTCTACATTCACGACATCCCCCTCTCTGAAAACTCAAATTCTCACAAAGCTCTGTACGCAGATGACACCACAGTTATGGTTAGATACTGTTCACCCAGGATGATTACATACCGACTACAAAAAAACATTGACTTACTCCAAGATTGGTACGATAAATGGCGTATAGACGTGAATCCCTCAAAGAGCGTGGCCGTCTTTTTCTCTCGTAGAAAAGGCAGCCGCGCCCCGCGAGAGGAAATAACGATGTACGGCCAAACTATACCGTGGCAAAAATCGGCCAAATATCTTGGAGTTACACTTGACATACGACTCACATGGAAAAAACACATAAATATCACTCTACAAAAAGCTAGAAACACATCCAACGCCCTTTACCCGTTGCTACACTCAAACTCAAAAACTTCCATACAAAACAAACTACTCATCTACAAAACACAAATACGCCCCATCATGTCATATGCTTCACCCATTTGGGGCACAGGTAACACAAAAAGTCTTGCCACATTCCAGAATGTCACACTTAGAAGATAAAAGCCCTTGGTTTGTCCGTAATAGTATAATTAATTCAGGCACGAAAATCCCTCCATTCAAAACTCATGTGGTAGAATTAGCCAAAAAATTCTATGCGAAACTTCCTATGCACTCAAATCCTAGCATAGCATGTCTCGGGCGCTCAAGTCCCGACGACAAACCCACCTATCCATTCCCAGTCTCTATAACCTTCCCCCCTTGATCAAGGGCGGATCCAGCTTTGGCGCCAGGGGGGGGTCACGTAGTCGTGGTCAAGTTTTTTTTTTTTTTTTAAAGAAAGACAAACATTCCCGGGTTACGAATAACCCAACAATAACTCCTACCACCACCACAGAAAGCCGAAAATGCTTGCTTGTGTTGTGATATTGTGACACTAGGTATATCATTAAGATTGTCTTTTGCTCCGCAAGCCCGGGCGGCGTAGGCTCGTGTAATGTCAATTGTCAACCAATACAGTACAGATTACAATTATTAATCGTGTTCTTATTTCACCACAATATAACATGGTGTCAGGTGTGTCTTCAACATAGTATTGTGTGTAGGAATCTTGCAACTTTTTGAATTTCCTTTTCCTCGTTGTAGTTATTCGCCATCATATATAAAATAAATGATTGCTTAAAACGTTTCCACTCGCCAACCATATCCGTAGCATTCTGCATTTGCAGAATTTGACTCGACATTATTATTGTAACACTTTGCTTGTCACGACAAAATAGACAAATAATAACAGCTTGTTGACCGTTATTTCTTTGCTTCCTGGTAAAGAATTTGAATCGTTCCACTGTAATATTCACTGTAGGTATGAAGTGTCTATCCAGTCTATCGAAGAGTAGAATAATGCCTTCCAGCGTGCTCTTCTCAATAGTGAGGCCGAATGAATTAAAAATTTGAACTCCTTTAGGACCAATCGTGTGCAGCAAATGTTATTAATAAATGTAAGTACTGTACTTCCATATTTAAGAGGAATATAAACGCTGGAAATATTTCGATTCTTGTGCTTTATAAATTTTAAAACCGAGCGCCTTGCACCGTCATATTTTGGCCTGATTTGCACGAGGCAAGTAATTTGAAATAAATATTGTTGCCATGACGCGGTGCTTGCAATACGTAAGAAGCGCCCAGCGAGATCTCCGTTCGCCGATGCTTCCATACGCTTGTTAATACCTTGTTACCTGGTGGATGAATACCGTCCATTCTATTTTGCCAGCAGCGGCCGAGCCGGCAGCGTAGTCAATATTATCGACAATCCTCAAACTATGGGGAACGCTAATAAAAGTAAATATTTACAAAATTTGAATTGATTTTATTTATTTACAATCCAAACAAAAATATTCTGAAAGTGAATTATTAATAGGTACATATAAATATTAATAAAAAGAAACTTGATTAAGTTAAATATAATATGTATATATATATTAACAAAATGTAACTAATACGTTCTTTTACAAAACTAGGTATATGTACTTTTATCAAATTTACATACACTTTATCAAATTTCCACATCTAAAATTTTTGTAAAATTTATTTAAATTTCAACTCGAAAAATCAGACCATTTTTTATAAACCGGAAAGACGGGACATAATTTTATATGTGCAAAAAAACGGTAATTAACTAGCCGAAAGTCATAAAAAAGAACGTTTTCCACACGAATGTCACAAAAATGGCATGAAATTGTACGGAGTTCTGTTCATAACATCTGTCAAAACACCGCCATCTTTAGCAAAAAGCATAAATATACCAAACCACCTACTCATGCAAAAAGTCAAATCAAAGGTTAAGTGGTTAAGTTCGCAGAGAACAAACAATAAATCTAGTGAACGTTAAACGTCAAATTCAAAAATTCGCCGGATATCAAAGTGTTGCCGTATAAAAAAAATAATCATTACAAAAAATAAAAGTAGAAAAATAAAATCTGGTACTTACCGCTAAGTCCGCTAACTTTATAGTTATACACGGGTTATAAAGTTTTAAAATCGTTGAACGTAAAATATATTAATTGTAAGGTATTGTTTTATTAATCTAAAATATAAATAACTTGCATCCCTCGTGCGGCATAATTTTATTTTTTTTAAATTCAATTATAATTTCGCCGAAATAAATTAAAATGTTAGCCTTGGGCAAAACCTTGATGAACGAGTTTGTGTCTCGCCTTAAGAATTGCTTTAGGAAGTATAGGAAGGCTGGTAATTCGCGCGGGCGCGTTAGACCTGTCCAGACCTGTCAAAAAACTTCCGAAAGAATAAGTTCTGTAACTTACTAAAATTACGTTAAGTGACTTTTGGTGTCGTTTACATTGGGCATTTGGCCAAACTCGCCTTCAAGAGCGATTTACAGGAAAAAAAACTTACGAGTCTAACCCCAGCCATAGAACATTAACAAATAACATTTGAGTTTAAACACACATACACTGGCATAATGAAGAAACTGATTAGATTACTTACCATTTCTTGTAATGAATTCAATTTGCAGCAACAATTTTTAAGAACACTATTACTTATATTGGAACTTATTTTTTTAAACTTAGTAAACAAATAAAAGTAAACACATTATTAATAAAGTTTAGTCGTTCCGATTGAGGTTAGGTTTTGCTAGACGCTAGACGTTAGTCGAAACAAAGCGCGCGCAAGCGTCACACGTGGTTACACGAAATGTGTCATAATAATATGAAAGGTGGCGGCCGAAGCGCGCGCCGGTGGCGGTGCGCGGTGACGCGGTAACATTCGAATTTTCGATGCGTTCGTTCCCGAATAATGCGTTTGCCGTCAAACAAAGTATTATATTAAATTAATTAAATATTGAAAGTACTTAAATAAAATTTATATTGTGACAAAAAATATATAAAAACATTATGTTTAACAATTTTAATTAGTGGTCCACCTAGGTCCTGGATGGGCCCAGGACCTAGGTAGTCACCCCCCCCCTGGGCTGGGGCCCAGGGCGGGGGTCATGACCACCGTGACCCCCCCCCTGGATCCGCCACTGCCCTTGATGAGTGGACATAAATAAAAAAATTAAATTGCAACCAAATATACAAAAAATATAGTATACATTTACAAACACCTAAACTTAAAATAATATATAAAAATCATAATAAAAAAAATCTTTTACAAAAAATATAATTAAATAAAAATACCTACAGACAAAAAAAATACAAAAAAATAAAAAATACAAAAAAAATAGTATTTCAGTCCTATAAATTGCTATAGGCAGCCCACTCATCGGGTAGAAAAAAACCATCCCCCAGGTACTTTACACCCTCAGTTCACGAGACATGGAGAAAATATAGTATTTCAGTCCTATAAGTTGCTATAGGCAGCCCACTCATCGGGTAGAAAAAAACCATCCCCCAGGTACTTTACACCCTCAGTTCACGAGACATGGAGAAAATATAGTATTTCAGTCCTATAAGTTGCTATAGGCAGCCCACTCATCGGGTAGAAAAAAACCATCCCCCAGGTACTTTACACCCTCAGTTCACGAGACATGGAGAAAATATTCCCCGACACTCGAAATTGCACAATAGATACCACTTCAAAACGAAATAATTTTATTTCTTAGCAACATAACGACAGTTTAAAAAAATAAAAATAACAACAACACGTTAGCATAACAAATTCAGTACAAAAACTTCTCTTAATTATTATTTTTTGTAGGTTAAAGAAATCATAGAATCACGTAAAAACCTTTAGCACGTTTCTTTATCTTTTATAAAACTTAAACATTAAAAAAGGGAAATACAGAACTATGGTACAATTAAGTAATGAATTACGGTTAGTTATAAACATCTCCGTTAAAACTTCAATCAAGATAACAAAATACACAATGCACATAAATGAGTAGCCTCTTCATCTTTTTCATCCTCTCCAGCACAAGAGTAGTGTGCCCATTTTGAACATTTTAGGCAACGTATCCATCCCTCTGTTGACTCTAACCACAAGTAACCACAATAGATACATTCAGTATCTTCAGCACCAGCATATTCTTCTGCAGAGCTTTTGATGCCTTTCTTTTTGACAAACTTTCTCTTTTTCGGTTTGATGGATTTCAATTTTAAATCTTTAGCTACCCTATTTTTCTGTTCTTTTAGTTCTGCGGCTTTTTTTACGACTAAAAGCTCGTTTTTGTACGGTGATTCTGTGATGATTGCTGTTTTTCCTCGTTGTTTACTAAGTCTTTTGCATGTTCTGTTCTCCTTAGGCACTGGCATTATTTTTTCTGGAGTTGTTGCAAAACTCGAGGGCCTATCGATCATCCAAGAACAACCAGGTTGTGGAGAAGGTTGCACAGGTGGGGTTTGAATATTATTTTTCTGTTGTAGTATTTGCGATGGTGGTGTCTTGTTACCGGTCAAAATTTCTAGGAGTGGTTGTCTGGGTGGCGTCTTGGCCCCAGGGTCACCTTCTGGGGTTTCTTGTCTCATTGAAGTGTTGTCTCTCTGCGAAATGGCTTCGTTAACTAAAGGCACCTCAGCAGGCTCAGGATTGTCTGTAGTTTCCGCGGGTGCAAAATCTGCGTCAGTAAAAACATCCTTGTTTACAGGCCATATACCTACATGTAGCTCTGAATGCATTCATGGCAGTCGTCATTGTTGCTGCAGATACAAAAGCTTTTCCGAATAGTCCAGCTTATAGTCACAGACCATGAATGCTGTTTAGTCTTCCTTTTATATGTGCGCACCATGTTGGCTAAAAACGTAAAAAATAAATGTATTACAACTTAGAAGTCTTTAAAACGGGGCAAAGTGGGGCAATTTTCTAAAATCAAAAAAGGGGCATAGTGGGGTGCCCCACTTTGCCCCAGGCGCCATACCTCACTATGCCCCACCGGCTCGTTCAAAACTAAACACAAACTTATGACATCTTACTTTTGATTCAATGACCTTGTGCTTGTTGATTAAGAAATCCGGAAGGGAACTGATTAATAATAAACTAAAACACACCACAGTACACAAGTACATTTTAGAAAGAATTGCTGTTCAATTTCACTAAATTTTTTAAGAAAAACACTGGTTTTGATATTTTTGATTACATCACACAGACGCGTACTGAAATGACGTGGTTCGCGTATGGAGGTCACGCGTCGACCGACGACCAATCAAAGCGAGCCCTTTGAGAGTTTGCACAGCGTTCGTTTCGAGCTGCACGAGGCTCGCCCCACTATGCCCCCCCCCTCCCCTACCATAGGACATAAAATTTAGGTAAAATAAAATGAATTAAAATTTTAAAAATTTTAAAACAATTTTTTTAAAAGAAATAGCCAGGTGGTGTCACAAACCAGGAAAGATACACTCCAGTCGACATAAAAAGAGTAAATCTCTAAACCGGCCAGATACCAATGTCATACACAAAAAAAATGTCAACCCTCAAATGCTAACACAATTAACAATATGAAAAAAAAACCGTCCGGGATCACCACGTAGAGGCGCCATTGTAACAATCAAAATATTATATAAACATACGTCATTGTAACAGTATTGGCAGGTTTTATTAGATAATAATAATATCGCCTGCGTCATTCAAAAACCACATGTACAATTCTCAACCGATTTTTGGGCAGTTGTAACATGAATGGAAAATCAACAAGGGGTTTGCTACGATAATGAAATAAAAGAGAAAAGAAATTCAACCTTCTAGACCCTTCTGGCGAGTGCGCGTAATGTACTTCGCCAAACTAAAATATTATTGTCGTAGGTAATTCGTATTGTATACCTTGTAGGTAGCTCGTGTTGTTTACCTTTAGCGAGACAATCTAGATGAATTTACGATCGCTACATATCAATTGTAACTAACCTCGCACAACGTTTTATCTGCATAAACAGCTTTTAAATGTTTGACAGTCATGCAGTTTGGTTTAACTTTAGTTTCCCTGGGCATTAAATTCATTTCCTATCTGTTTTCTTGATTCTGGTGTCAATTGAGCACCATTTTCCTCAGTGGCTTTTAGGTTATGTTTATGAAAAACTTCCCATACTGGAAAAAGATGGAATCAATCAGTAATACGATTTCATTTCACCATATTAATTTTAATATGTACGTAATTTACTGAATACGAATAAAAACTATACTCACTGCTAAGCATTCATCTTTATGTTTACATTGTAAAAAAATATTACGCAAAACGTACAAAAAAATTGGTTGAGGTTGTGGTGACTTTGAATAACTGAATCCATCGTAAATCAACAGGCAATGTGGAATCACTAGATTGTACGAACTGAGGAAATACTTGGTTTAATTTTCGGGTCTCGTCATAAAGTTTATTTTCGTCGACATTTTTCAAACCAAGTGATTCGACAGCCTTCACAGTATCTTCGTAACTTACTGCACTTGTTAGATCGAATTTGGAAAAGATTTTGAATACAGAATCCTCAAAATCATAATATTTCTGTATATATTCAAGAGTTCTCCTGTAAATCTCATTGGCTTCTTTTTTAATTGATCCTGATCAGATGGCCTCAAAAAGTTTATTTTTCTCATTATTTTGACACCGTAAAATTCATCTTGCTTTCAATCGGCTTTTCAATCGGCTTTCAATCTTGTCTTTTATGTTTCTCATAATTTATTCATTTTCGAACTCCTCAAAAAATGTTTGTAATTCTCTCGTGCGTTTTGCACTGTTCGAAAATTCCGCATACACTTTCATAATCAAGTTTTCCACTTTATGCCATTTCTTCCAGCGTCGTTTTTCGCTTCGCTGTCACCGCCCGGTCTGACCAGGAGATATCGATGTTAAACCTGTAGCCCGGACATGCACCATGCAAACCCGGAGAGGTGGCAGCCCTAAGTACAATGTATATCAGTACTGGAGGAATGGAACAGAGTTTATGATATTATGACAAGTCTGTGTTTTGGATGGCGGCTGTTCCTATGCAGAAACCGAATTATCTCTATGTGTCCATATCAACTCTCCAATTAAACGTTCAAGGGAAATTAACAAAACGGTTTTCCTCAGAAAAAACTGTAGTATTATTTACTGTTAATTTGATATTTGTGGTATATTATTTTGATGTTCACTCTTAATGTATTATGGCAGATTAGGTGCTGCACATTGCTCCATCTACACACTTACAACTGCGTATAAAACATATTCTACATATATTACTTATGTTTTACCCCAATAAATAAATAAGCAATTGAAATCATATAACAAGGTTTCGTTTTATTTCTTATTTAAATAAAGATGTAACATTGAGAAAAATAGGCTTTTTATTATAATACAGGGTTTTCCAATAAGAGGTGTTATTTTGATATTTAATCGTAAAAGATCAATGGTTTCGTTGCTTGTGTAGCACGTAGCGCCGTCTTGTTGTCCAGATTAATACCTTCCAATTCCGACCATAAAAAATCATTAATCATCTTTCGATAGCGCAATCCATTCACCGTAACTGTTGCTCCAGCCTCATTTCCGAAAAAGGTGCAATGACTCCGCCGGACCATAAACCACACCAAACAGTCACACGTTGAGGATAGAGAGGCTTTTCAACAATAAATCTTGGGTTTTCCGAGCCCTAGATGCGACAATTTTGCTTGTTGACGAAGCCACCGATGTGGAAATGGGCCTCATCACTGAAGATGATTTGCATTTGATTCACTCAAGTGAATTTTAATAATTTCAATGCGTTGTTGAACCGTGTATCGTTCCATTTTTATCAATGGCGTAGTTTCTACTTGTCAAATGTCAAAAAATGACAGATTCAAAAGTAACATCAACCGAAATAGCGGGCTACTCAAAATAACACCTCTTATTGGAAAAACCTGTATATTAATATTTTTATTCATTTTTTATTGATACATCAGAATGACTATGAAAAAGTGTGATTTGGTAATGTGACTGGGTGCTCAACCTGTGATGAGGCCCCATTTCATTATTAATATCATGTATTTGTAAATTTTATACAGCCATAACCAGTAGGTAATAAAGCTTTGAACACATATTTTATACCTGATAATAAAGAAATTTGTTTTTAACTGTCTTCTAAAAATGTTAATGCCAGTTACAGGTTTGTACTAATTATGCAACATCCCAAACTGTACGTGAGGGTATAGTCTGTTTAAAGGCCAGACTTGGCCGACCTTAGCGGCAGTGGCGTATAGGGTGGCAGGGCTGGCAAAATGCCAGAAGTAACATTTTTGACAAAATTTAGTCAAAATTATAAATTTTATGAAAGTACATAAAATCAACTAAAGGCCATATAGGTACAAAGTCAAATAAATTATTAAGATTTAGTAAGAAAAGGAAGTCGTTCAATTTTAGGACGCATCCATTGGTTGTCGCTTCAGTTTAGCGGCGAGGGCGAGCTACAGACGCTCGGGATATTCCCGCATTTTGATAAGCAAGAAAGTACGTTTCTCGTGGCGCTGTCGAACTTTTACTTTTAACTTTGCGAAGATGAGCGTCTTTAAGATCCGGAAAGGTTGATTAAAGTGAACATATTTTATCGAGTATTGGACATCATTATTAATCAACTGAAATCGCGTTTCCTTCCAATGAATGAAATTGTTTACAATTTCAGTGTTTTACAACCTGCCACTTTGCAAAATTTAAATGACACTGATCTCTTAAAAAAAGCTCTAGAATTTGTTGATATATATAAAAAAGACATATCTGAATCATTTGCCAGGGAAATTCTCAGTTTTCGGTCCACCTTCAGAGACGAAATAAAAAAGGCTTCGTGTATTAGAGAACTTGCTGATTTATTAATAATAAAGAATCATTTTATGTCGTGCAGCTTTCCTAAAGTATGTACTGCATTAATGTTTTTTGTTACAATTCCTGTGACTACAGCTAGTGTCGATAGGTCATTTTCGAAACTAAAATCAATAAAACATATTTAGAAAGTCAATGGGACAAAACAGGCTACCTAACTTGGCTATTCTGTCTATTGAAAATTCGATAGCCCGATCTTTAAACTTTGATGACATAATTGATACTTTAGCGTAATAATATTTAATAAATATCTTGTAAAGACTAAATTGTTTTTTCATAATACCTACATAATTATATACCTTTGGAAATAAAAATGCACACAATATTAGTAATGGTGTTGGGTAAATTCTTAAGTTATTTAAATCAATTACAACGCGACTGTATTTTTACTGCCCTATCCAATGAATTTGCCACGGGCCCCCGATGGTATAGTTTCTCCAGTGCTTAGCGGTACGATTGTCCCTCACGCAGATATCAGCTTAGTATGACGGTGCCGCACAGTGGGCTAAAAATCGCCTTTCGTGGACATAGAGACTTGAATTTTTAAGGGTCTTTTTTTTCGCTAGAAATGGATTCTGCTGATGATTACTATGCTAGAAAGTTTCGTATGAAGCAATTGCGTGTACAAATGAAGGAGTTATAATTTTTTTATGAAAAATTTGTATGGCAAAGACATTAAAAATGAGGCTATCTCTGGATTCATAAGATTGGCCATTATATCCTTACACACAGATATACTACTATTTATTTGTATTTTTTGGCGCAACTTGCGCTTTTTTTTTAGATCCTCAAAGTTGAAAAAAAAACTTTTTTATGATGATGATTCATTTTAATGCTTAAATGCTTTACATATGAGTATGCTGTGTCTAGTTTACAATATTTTATTTAAACTGCAAGCCAAAACAGTTTAAGAAATCACAAAAATTAGTTTTTTATTAATTTTATTTAGTTTAATTCGTAGAACTCCATTTATTTTTGAAAAATTTAATTTAAATTAAATTTAATTTAATAAGTTATTTTCAAGTTCTGCAAGTATATTCTGTTGTATTTTAGTAACAGCTGTTTCGACTTGTAAGGTCATTCTCAAACTGTGGTTAGGCAACAATCAGACAATTATAGGATTTTAAATGTCAATAGGTATCTAAATTGAATAAATTACCGGTTAAACCGATTTGCAAAGAAACTAATTCAGTTAGTTATTATATGGGGTTCAGAATTTTTTTTATCTAAATGTTAGGGTTTTCTTAATGGATTTATTTATATAAATCCATTAAGATACTAATTATTACTTGATGATCAGGGAGCTCCGATAGAATTCTTAGATGTAATGTCAATATAATATAAATCCATTAAGATACTAATTATTACTTGATGATCAGGGAGCTCCGATAGAATTCTTAGATGTAATGTCAATATAATATAAATCCATTAAGATACTAATTATTACTTGATGATCAGGGAGCTCCGATAGAATTCTTAGATGTAATGTCAATTGTAGAGCCTGATTCTGAAGTAGATTCTGATGGTGACGAAGAAGTTTAACATTTATTGTTTATTGATTCTTAAATATTGTATTTGTTCCTTTTTTCTACTAATTCAGTATTTAAAATTTGTTATTTAGTTACTGATTTTATTATTGATGATTTTTTTTAATACAAATCAAATGTGTGTGTACAACTGTTTTTTAATCATACAATCCAATACAATAAAAAGTTCTAAATACCTACGATGAATAGTAGATATATCGCCACATTGGTAAAAAAACTTGTGTTATTTCTTAGACTGTTTTGGTTTATAGTGTCAATAAAATGTTGTAAACTAGACAAAGCATACTCATATGTAAAGCATTAAAATGAATCATCAACATAAAAAGTTTTTTTTTCAACTTAGAGGATTTTTTTTTTTAAAAGCGCAAGTTGCGCCACAATACGAAGTATGTCAAAATAATACAAATAAATAGTGGTATATCTGTGTGTAAGGATATAATGGCCAACCTTATGATTCCAGAGATAGCCTCATTTTTAATGTCAGTGCCATACAAATTTTTTCTTAAAAAAATTATGCTAACACGCAATTGCTTCATACGAAAATTTATATCATAGTAATGATCAGCAGAATCCATTTCTAGCCAAAAAAAAACATCTTCAAAATTCAAGTCTCTATGTCTATGAAAGGCGATTTTCAGCCCACTGTGCGCCAGTCCGTTCAGTGCTGTATTTATAAGCTGAACTCTTTCTGTGACTCAAAGCCAGTGTAGGAAATCATGTAGAAAGAGACCGCATATCCTGAACATCCCTTGCACACTATATATTATGTATTCAAATGTTTATTAGGTAGACTTGCCCACAAACGTTTTACCAGAATATCGTTGGAAGACATTTTATGGATTGTTTTTATAGTATAAAACCATCCCGCCGTTTCCGCAGGAGTAGGCAGAGAGGACGGACTACCAAACAAGTCACTCTTGGCACACACTCCTTGCCTCATTCATACTCATACATCGTCTCGTACATACTCTTCTGTTATTCCGACTCTTGACATGGCCCGACATAAGTATATGGCTCACTTGATCGAAAATGTCAATCACATGAAGGAAGTTTGTTAAATTAGGAAAAAATACACATTTTTACGGTCGGCAATAGTTTGTTATGTTTAGTCGACAAGAGCAACAAACTTGTACTTTTTCAATGTTTTTACCAGTTTTTTGACCAAACGTATAAAACGATATAAAAACGAATTTCGACAATATTATTTGTAGAAAAGTTATCTAAACTTCTCACAAAACCGTTAACTTCATAAACTTTATTCGTTGGGTTTTCTTTGCGTTATTTGCCAAAATAGTCGGGTCGTTATCACCAATAATCGGTACATCGTAGTACATATGAAGACCCCAAGGCAAGAAGTTGTTAACTTACATTGAAGGCATTCTGAGATATTTAGACTTTTGCGTTTTGCCTTATAATTTTTTATTTGAATGTCATATACAATGTACTGATCCTTCATGGTGTAGTAAACAAACCAAATTTACATTACATTTAGTAATATTAAGTAGTTTTGCAGTCCAAAAGTTAAAATAAACATGTTTTCTACAAAAAAATGTAGTTAACATGTTCATGCCATCTTCAGGGATAGGTGAGGAAGATACAGAATTGAAAGGCAAGAACATGTTAAATTCTTGTTGTTTTATTTAATCAAACAAATTAAACTTTTTTTTGATATAAAGTAACTAAATAATAATTATTATTGAAAAGAAAAGGTAGCAGAGCATGTGTCAATTTTTTAAAATTTTTGCATGTGAGACTTTTAAAAAATCCACGATAAAACTCATCCAGGTATGGTAACAATTTTTGGATAACATTCCATTTGGCCGCATCGATTTCTTTGTTATCTCTCACTTTTGATGACAGCATTGGCGGGGAAGATAATGTTTCAAACTTTTTTTTTTTAAGATCCACTTCTTTCCAAGGCTCTTCTTCGGAGAGTGATTTTCGATATTTATAAATCCCGAATTCCTCCACTCTTATCCAGCAAATTCCTTTTTGAAAGTTAGCCTTTTTTCCGATAGTGTTTTTTGTATTGTGTATAAAGTTCAGATGCCTTTTTCTTATCATGTTTTTGCATTTCAAATGCAGCTTTAAACATATCTACATGAACTTGGTCAGATTTTTTGCTATCGCAAGTTCCACAAGTGTCTGTCTTAGGCACACCAAACGACATGTTGAAATCCTCTGTAAAGATCCTAGTGTAACGATTCAACGAAACAGGGGCATACTCTTTTTCTCCACAAAACATATTATAGAGCTTATACAGTTTTGGGATTGACAAATCGGATGCGAGGTACAATTTATGGGGATTTTTGTTCCTGGAATAATGTGAAGCTTCTGCAGGGAACATATTGATGTGTTCTCTTACTTCTTTAAGCTGGTTATCTGGTGTTTTGTTAGGCCTCGTGCAGTGGCGACCTCTGTGACTTACTGCTGGTGATGAAACTCCTGCAGCTCCTTTTCTCCTCGAAATATCTAATCTGCCTCTACCTATTTGGTAAATGGATTGTAAGGCTGGTTTGCAAACTTGTTCATTAATTCCTTGTATTGAAACAGAGTACGTAATATTGCAGGATCGTTTGGCCGAAGTGATCCTGGTTATATTTTTAATATTCATCGATCTCAATAACAAAGTTGATTGGGCTTCTGAATGTAGTGAATAAAACTCTAGAAAGAGTTTTTGCCTAACTTCGGCATTAAATCTTGAATTACATTTCAATCTGCAGTTGCTAACACAAAGATTTTCTTCCAGTTTTGGTGTTTTAGCAGGTTTAAGGCTTTTTTATAATTAACATAAGAATCACCTCTCATCCTAGCGTCCCGCGCTATTTCTCTTGCTCGCCCTAGCTTGGGCCTCTTCCTACTCTTTTTAGTGCCTGAAAATAATACACACATTCATATCAGTTAGCGAACAGTCAAAAATGATTTTTTTTAAAGTTAATCTGAAATTATATACCTAGGTACAGCAAGACAAATTACCTTCTAAATGACTGTTTTCTATATCAGAAACGTTTAAATTGTTTTCAATTTCGCTTTCAGCGTCCTCAGTATATTGTCCTACACTGCTTTCCACAGCAAGAGCTGCATCTGAAAATAATAATTTAATCTTCATTACATGCAAATCAGTAAAATAAAATTCAATTCAAGTTATAAAGCCTTATCCTCACCAGTTTGATTTAAAGTATTGAGTATCTCATCTTGTTGTACGTATTCCAAAATTATATCTCCTGTACCAGTGGTAGTAGCGATATACTCTATACTACTCTGATTATCTTCTGAAAATACAAAGTACAATAAAATAATCTTTATTTTTCGGAATAACTTTATTGAGTAAAACCTCAAATTGTAATATTTAAATATTGAAGACAATATTAGTGATTTCTAAACGAAAATCTGAAACAGAAAAATCAGAAAAAGAAACGGTCCCAGATGTGACCGTTTCCTTTTCTGATTTTTCTGTTTCAGATTTTCGTTTAGAAATCACTAATATTGTCTTCAATATTTAAATAAAATAATCATTTTTAGTTCAATGTTCAAAAGAATTTAGTGTCACAATAAAGTATTTTTAAGTTTACCTTCCATTAACATGACATCATGTTGAGGTATTCCTAATAATATCCCAAACTCAACACCAGTCAAAGAGTCTTGAACACTTTCTGAAACGAAATATTGTAAAGCATTAATGAAGGAATTCAAAACATAAGAAAACATAAAAGAATATTCAGAGTCACAGAGTAAAACTTTTTTTTTTGCATTAACCATCCATTAAAATTACATTATTTTGAGGTATTTCTAAATGCTTCTCAGGTTGTACTAAATTAGTGGACTCTTGAACACTTCCTGAAAAAAATTAATAAGCATTACAATAAAAAATTGTTGACTTTTAGGCAGAAAAACACCAAAACAAAAAGGATCCACCCATTTTCAAACTACTTTAAGGATAAATTAAGATGAACGATAATGTTTTATACAGCTTACCTGATTCCCTGATCAATTTTTGACACATCTTCACCATTTTTTCACCCCTGGAACTCATTTTCGATGATTTTTAAATAAAAAACACGCACTGCAAAACTTTTTAAAACCACCAAGGTAAACGTCAAAGTGAGTGAATAACATGTTAACCATAAAAATCTAAGCCAATGTAGATGGGAAGAAGTTGTTAATTACAGAATTACGGCAAGAACTTGCTAACTTAGTAGTTAACAAGTTCTTGCCCTTATTTTATCAACTTAATGTCACAGAAACACGTAGTTAACATGTTCATCACATTGATTTAAGCATGTTCTTGCCGTTTTTAAGCTCTGGCATGGTGTTCATTGGAAAGAGCGTATGCGAATTAGTTTAGAGAGCATTCTAACTCAATTTTTACGAAAATGTAAGTTAACAACTTCTTGCCTTGGGGTCTTCATATAATCTGTTAGATGTGACTGTCCGATTTCGGGTGATCACATTTTCATGAATACCTATTTCGTTGAATTTTCTCTTGACGGACGATGAAAAAACCCAATTTATGGAAATTTGTGTCGATTGACGATGTGATTACTTTCACACACGTGATTTTTTTCCGAAACAACTGGCCCTGAGATTCATGAGTAACTTTTTTTTATCGTGCCCACTAACATTATCTATGTAAATTAAAATGTAAACGTTCGTTTGTTAAAAATCTTAAATCTCTGACACAACGTTAAATTCAAATACACATATTATATAGATGTCACATGTGACAGGTGACAGGTGAGAATGTGATTTTTTTTAAAACAATTCCATCTGTTGGACGTAAAAGCAATACGCGCTATTGTTTCTATATCTGCACAGACATATCGAGTTGCAGCAACGCGTGGCGGGCTACTAAAGGGTGGGGGAGGGAGATGGAGATCTAAACTCTGTCCACGATAAGAACGACCTGTTGGAGTACCAAATTAGGTTCGTTCTGCGCATACCACCCCCCCGCTCCTTTCCTTCGCCATCGCTCGGCTATCTCCGGCAATCTTCGCTGACAATTCGTTAGTCGTTAATGCCCGCGCTTAGAGAAATTAACCCATTCAGACCCTGCTATAAAATGGATGTTCAGCCGATATGTCCGAATTCATTATCACCAATTACGAAAAACAAAAAAGGACAGGTAAACATTATTTATGTGTTATTTGTATGACTATTCGATTTACAACAATGCATTTTTATAATTCAAGGATATAGATAGGTAATATATGTATAAAATTTGTGAATGTAGGTGTTGATCGGTTTTTTTTTTATGTTTATAGGTGGTGCACAAACCTCAACGGACAATGATAATAAATATGTATCGAAAAAAAATTTCGGAATATCGATCACATTGTTGATGAACTAGAGGACAATAATGATAATTCGTTAGCTTTTGAAATTTCAAATGAATCATCTGAGGAAAATTTTTTTTTTTTTTAATGGCAATGATGATATTTTCAACTTTGGATTGATTTCTTAGCCGATTTGATAAATCTGATGCCTAATAAAGTACAATATGTATTGTAATATCATCATCATTATTTGAATGTATTAAAATGTTTTAATTTTTTTTTTATTTATCGGTAGGAAAATAAATTAAATAATTAATTTATTAAAATAGTGGGTCTGAATGTGTTAACGCTCGACCTTTTAGGAGTGGGGTGAAGGGGCGGAGACATGCGCGTCCACGGGTTGTTCTAATCTTGGACCGAGAATAGTTACCAAACACCATTTAGTCTACCACCAGGGCGATACTGAGAGATGTAGTATTAAAATATATGTTATTGATTATTATTTTTTTGGTAAACTAATGTTTTTAAAACAAGATTTTTTATGCATAGCACAAAGGGTAACAATCATTTTACAAGCACTAATTATTCGCCTGAAACACTCATCCACATTGAAAAATCTCCTGATAAAAGATACATGACGCCAACGGGACTCGAACCCGTGTCCCTTCGATTTCCGGTCGACAGCTCTGACCACTGAGCTATGGCGGCTTATCTCTTACCCGCGAAATAATTCAATATATACTAGTGTTTCATTCAACAATTACTGCTTGTTACATTTTTTCACCTGAAAACAACCATCTAGTGAGAGAGTTAGCACTTACAATGCCTTTCTCATATAAAATAAAGTTGGTTGTTTTCAGGTGAAAAAATGTAACAAGCAGTAATTGTTGAATGAAACACTAGTATATATTGAATTATTTCGCGGATAAGAGATAAGCCGCCATAGCTCAGTGGTCAGAGCTGTCGACCGGAAATCGAAGGGACACGGGTTCGAGTCCCGTTGGCGTCATGTATCTTTTATCAGGAGATTTTTCAATGTGGATGAGTGTTTCAGGCGAATAATTAGTGCTTGTAAAATATATATTATTGTTTAAATTATGTTATCGCTCAAAGTGCTACGCTTAAATAATATTGTTTTTTAGTTTGTTGTTATCTTTCGGATACAAATGTCAAGAGGAAAATATTAATAATATTTGTCAAACTAAATGATGTCATAACAACAAATGGTAAATACGCCTTGATAACAAACATATATTATATGTACTTATCTATACACATATTATATTCGTTCAGTTCAAATGTCGGTTCTCGGCCATGACTCGGTCCTCTCAGCAGCAGTGGCGCACCCAGGCTTGCCCGCCCCCATTAACATAAATAAGTATACACTCGTACACAGAAGTTTTTCCAATATGATGTGCAGCATTTAAGGCGAAGCTTAATGCCAAATCACTATTTGGAATAATCTTTATAACGAATTGGTGTACATTATGATTACCAAAAAATACGCTTTAGATAAATTGAAGGTATTCCTATCGTTTCGCTTGAGTAGAATACAAATAAATAAATAAATCACTTAATAAAAAATATAAATGTAAACTACTAAAAATTTTTTTCAATAGAAATGTATGAACGCATAAAGGAACCAACTTTAAAAAAATACAATATTATGGCCAATATTATATTTGACAGTTTCAGTTGATTAACTTTTTTGTTTTCTTATAAAATTATTTACAAAATAAATAAAAACCAGTTTTGTGCTTGAAATCGAACGATTCTAGACTCTGCTTGTCAATCAATTTTAGTGCCTATTACCTACAATATAAAGTTTACCAAGAATATACACATTTTTGGCTTGTAGCTTCCTCTTAAGGCGAAATGAGACGCCAAAAAAAATTCAGTTATGGGCGTGAACGCGCTTTAAGTGGGCGGAGCCATATACCGAACCATTTCGTATCATGTTTCATTTGCTCGCCGCACCGGACCAAATATTGCACACTGAGACATGGTTTGATTTCACACGGACAAGTTTTATAAATATAAATTTCCGTACGATAATAATAATTTTATTATTGTTAGCATTAGTTAATGAATTGCATAATTTGCATGGTGTTTGGAAATTCATGGTATCTACGTACACTGAAAAAAATTGTAAGGGATCCCAAAAAATAAAAAATCGCAAATCCTTTTTTGGTTAATAAATGTATATTTATTTGGTAGACACTTTTGATAGGAGCCAATGAAAGCTAAAAAAAAAATCGCACGTTTTTAATTATTAATGATTTTTTATTTTTATTTCTTGCTAAAGCAATCCCGATGAGTTACAATACGCCAATAGATAACTATAAATTACAACTACTTGATGAAAGAATTAAAACAATTAAAACTAGCAGATAGAAGACTCGTTTCCGACTTGACTTACATATATTTTTTTAATGGTGTTATAGACAGTCCTGATTTATTAAGCCTAATTACCTACAACATACCAACTAGAACTACTCGATCAAAAGTTTTTTCTAATTTTTTAATTTTTATTTTTTATTTTTATATTAACTCCACACAGGAGGCCCTGAAGAAAATAATTTCCCTCAGGGCCTATGTCATCTTTGGGGATGCTGTGTGGAGGGTCTTTTTGTGGAGAGGAAGGAGTGAACATGGGTCTTGAAGAGTCCCATGTTGTAGGAGGGAGGAAACACAGAGGCCGGCAGTTCGTTCCACAGCCGAGCTGTTGAACTTAAGAACGAATCGTAGAAGCGACCCGTTCTCATGTGACAAATGTCAACCGTGTACAAATGTTGGGCGCGCGTTTGGCGTGTATCCCGACTATGCACCGGTGCCGAAGGGATCAATGACGCTAGTTCCTCAGAGCATCTTCCATTGTAATACCGATAGAAAAAGGACAGCATACCTACCTGACGCCTGTGCTCTAAAGATTGCAGTCCGCTTGTTAAGATTGGGGAATCTATCAAATGGACCGCCCGTTTTTGCACAGAGTCAAGGGTTTTTTTCAGGTATTTAGGGGCTCCGGACCAGAGATGGCTACCAAATTCGAGAGTAGGGCGCACTTGCGATTTGTACAGGGTCAGCAGTTGTGTACTATTAAAGTATCTGCGGGCCCTGTACAGTACGCCCAGCTTCTGAGAGGCCAGCTTTACTCTGGCTTCGATGGAGCCCCCGTACCTGAGCTGGTCACTTATAGTTACACCAAGCATATCAATGGAAGGCCTGTTCGGAAGATTGCTTCCGTTGAAGGAGACTAGATTGTCATTTGGATCCCTTTTAGACGTAATCAGACAGGATTGGGTCTTTGAAACATCAATTACAACAACAATATCAGAACTGAGTCATTTAGGTACTCACTTGTACCTAGATTACATGTAGGTAGGTGGTAATAATTTCGCAGAAATTGTAGATGTGTTCAACTGCACGAAATATAGTTACAACAAGAACATACCTCAATAATCTTTCTTTCGGTATACCAATTTTAAAATCAATATTTCCATCGAATTTATAAATTATAATAACTTACTCGTACGTACCGAAACTAGAATTCTCAAACTATCAGATTCAAAATTAATCTACAATTGACAGCCCTGAATTATTGGCATTGATTTATATGAATGTACCTGCCAGACAAAATCGAAGCAAAGACACTTCCTGTTGGCACTGTATTATACAGTAAATCCTGTAAAATATGTATCACGTAAAAGCCCATCAGAGCGTTTGAATGAATAAATAATATATTTTTTTAAAAAGAAACCATAATATTTTGACTAGACATTTTAAATAAATGAAAAGAAAATTATTGGTTTTAAGTCACTATATTGGTATATTTTTACTGTCTACCGGTTTCGGTACCGCCGTACCATCATCAGGACTGTTATAAAAATAATGCTATCAAATACAGAAGTACACACATTTAAATACACATATTATCAAGAACGAAAGGGATAGTATACTAGAGTGGGACAGTGCGTCAGTTGCGGGAGAGAGGTGGGGGAGGGGAGTGTGGGATAAGTGAAGTAATGGGGAACATTTAAAGGAGGAATATATATACAAGAACCCCTGTAAAAGCTCTCTTATACATGTTTGTTACTTTTTGAAATTGACTTGTTCACACGTACATAATAACTAATGTAAAAGCTATCGTTAACATGTTTGTAATTATTTTGTTCACACGTACGCAAAAAAAACTCTGTAAAAGCTATGTTGTACATGTTTGTAATTTTTGAATTTGACTGATATACTGACTTGTGCGCCAGATTGACTTAGGCTTCTGGCTTCTATAGAGCCCGATGCTTGAGCCGGTCTGATATACTGACTTGTGCGCCAGATTGACTTAGGCTTCTGGCTTCTATAGAGCCCGATGCTTGAGCCGGTCTGATATACTGACTTGTGCGCCAGATTGACTTAGGCTTCTGGCTTCTATAGAGCCCGATGCTTGAGCCGGTCTGATATACTGACTTGTGCGCCAGATTGACTTAGGCTTCTGGCTTCTATAGAGCCCGATGCTTGAGCCGGTCTGATATACTGACTTGTGCGCCAGATTGACTTAGGCTTCTGGCTTCTATAGAGCCCGATGCTTGAGCCGGTCTGATATACTGACTTGTGCGCCAGAATGACTTAGGCTTCTGGCTTCTATAGAGCCCGATGCTTGAGCCGGTCTGATATACTGACTTGTGCGCCAGATTGACTTAGGCTTCTGGCTTCTATAGAGCCCGATGCTTGAGCCGGTCAGATAATTGGTAATTCCATGAAGAACGGGATTGCGAATTACCAGGACGTTGCCAGATAACTAATAAACTTTTAGTAAATTATGGATATCTGATGTCAAAACACAAAAACAGTTACAGTAACATTTCAAAAATAATATTATAAATTGCAGTGTCACGGGCATTCGAATTACTTCTTGCTTCTGATTCCAAAGTCAGGAATGGCTTTGGTATAGATCAACAAATCTAAACATCATATCATCCGACCACTTCAAACCATTGAAGTGGATGCCATCGTTGTATGTAGGTACTAGGTCCTAACGTCCGACCGCAGGGAACTAAACATCATATCATCCGACCACTTCATACCATTGAAGTAGATGCCATCGTTGTATGTAGGTACTAGGTCCTAACGTCCGACCGCGGGGAACTAAACATCATATTATCCGACCACTTCATACCATTGAAGTAGATGCCATCGTTGTATGTAGGTACTAGGTCCTAACGTCCGACCGCAGGGAACTAAACATCATATCATCCGACCACTTCATACCATTGAAGTAGATGCCATCGTTGTATGTAGGTACTAGGTCCTAACGTCCGACCGCAGGGAACTAAACATCATATCATCCGACCACTTCATACCATTGAAGTAGATGCCATCGTTGTATGTAGGTACTAGGTCCTAACGTCCGACCGCAGGGAACTAAACATCATATCATCCGACCACTTCATACCATTGAAGTAGATGCCATCGTTGTATGTAGGTACTAGGTCCTAACGTCCGACCGCAGGGAACTAAACATCATATCATCCGACCACTTCATACCATTGAAGTAGATGCCATCGTTGTATGTAGGTACTAGGTCCTAACGTCCGACCGCAGGGAACTAAAAATCGCAACCGACTTGAAACCTATGTTCACGAAACAATCGAAGGATGACTCATACTTGAACAACAAAAGTAGACGGGCTTTCAACTGTCGTCGTTCGACTCAAAATTCTGTTGAAAGGTGTTCACACTTGTCGATTAGCTATCAAGTGTCATTCAACAGAGAGTTGATCAACTCTGTTGAAAGGGTGTTCACACTTGTCGATTAGCTATCAAGTGTCATTCAACAGAGAGTTGATCAACTCTGTTGAAAGGGTGTTCACACTTGTCGATTAGCTATCAAGTGTCATTCAACAGAGAGTTGATCAACTCTGTTGAAAGGGTGTTCATACTTGTCGATTAGCTATCAAGTGTCATTCAACAGAGAGTTGATCAACTTTGTTGAAAGGGTGTTCACACTTGTCGATTAGCCATCAAGTGTCATTCAACAGAGAGTTGATCAACTCTGTTGAAAGGGTGTTCACACTTGTCGATTAGCTATCAAGTGTCATTCAACAGAGAGTTGATCAACTCTGTTGAAAGGGTGTTCACACTTGTCGATTAGCTATCAAGTGTCATTCAACAGAGAGTTGATCAACTTTGTTGAAAGGGTGTTCACACTTGTCGATTAGCTATCAAGTGTCATTCAACAGAGAGTTGATCAACTTTGTTGAAAGGGTGTTCACACTTGTCGATTAGCTATCAAGTGTCATTCAACAGAGAGTTGATCAACTTTGTTGAAAGGGTGTTCACACTTGTCGATTAGCTATAAAGTGTCATTCAACAGAGAGTTGATCAACTCTGTTGAAAGGGTGTTCATACTTGTCGATTATCTATCAAGTGTCATTCAACAGAGAGTTGATCAACTTTGTTGAAAGGGTGTTCACACTTGTCGATTAGCTATCAAGTGTCATTCAACAGAGAGTTGATCAACTCTGTTGAAAGGGTGTTCACACTTGTCAATTAGCTATCAAGTGTCATTCAACAGAGAGTTGATCAACTTTGTTGAAAGGTGTTGACACTTGTCGATTAGCTATCAAGTGTCATTCAACAGAGAGTTGATCAACTCTGTTGAAAGGGTGTTCACACTTGTCGATTAGCTATCAAGTGTCATTCAACAGAGAGTTGATCAACTCTGTTGAAAGGGTGTTCACACTTGTCGATTAGCTATCAAGTGTCATTCAACAGAGAGTTGATCAACTCTGTTGAAAGGGTGTTCATACTTGTCGATTAGCTATCAAGTGTCATTCAACAGAGAGTTGATCAACTTTGTTGAAAGGGTGTTCACACTTGTCGATTAGCCATCAAGTGTCATTCAACAGAGAGTTGATCAACTCTGTTGAAAGGGTGTTCACACTTGTCGATTAGCTATCAAGTGTCATTCAACAGAGAGTTGATCAACTCTGTTGAAAGGGTGTTCACACTTGTCGATTAGCTATCAAGTGTCATTCAACAGAGAGTTGATCAACTCTGTTGAAAGGGTGTTCACACTTGTCGATTAGCTATCAAGTGTCATTCAACAGAGAGTTGATCAACTTTGTTGAAAGGGTGTTCACACTTGTCGATTAGCTATCTAGTGTCATTCAACAGAGAGTTGATCAACTTTGTTGAAAGGGTGTTCACACTTGTCGATTAGCTATCAAGTGTCATTCAACAGCGAGTTGATCAACTCTGTTGAAAGGGTGTTCACACTTGTCGATTAGCTATCAAGTGTCATTCAACAGAGAGTTGATCAACTTTGTTGAAAGGTGTTGACACTTGTCGATTAGCTATCAAGTGTCATTCAACAGAGAGTTGATCAACTCTGTTGAAAGGGTGTTCACACTTGTCGATTAGCTATCAAGTATCATTCAACAGAGAGTTGATCAACTTTGTTGAAAGGGTGTTCACACTTGTCGATTAGCTATCTAGTGTCATTCAACATAGAGTTGATCAACTTTGTTGAAAGGGTGTTCACACTTGTCGATTAGCTATAAAGTGTCATTCAACAGAGAGTTGATCAACTCTGTTGAAAGGGTGTTCACACTTGTCGATTAGCTATCAAGTGTCATTCAACAGAGAGTTGATCAACTCTGTTGAAAGGGTGTTCACACTTGTCGATTAGCTATAAAGTGTCATTCAACAGAGAGTTGATCAACTTTGTTGAAAGGGTGTTCACACTTGTCGATTAGCTATAAAGTGTCATTCAACAGAGAGTTGATCAACTCTGTTGAAAGGGTGTTCACACTTGTCGATTAGTCATCAAGTGTCATTCAACAGAGAGTTGATCAACTCTGTTGGAAGGGTGTTCACACTTGTCGATTAGCTATCAAGTGTCATTCAACAGAGAGTTGATCAACTCTGTTGAAAGGGTGTTCACACTTGTCGATTATCTATCAAGTGTCATTCAACAGAGAGTTGATCAACTTTGTTGAAAGGGTGTTCACACTTGTCGATTAGCTATCAAGTGTCATTCAACAGCGAGTTGATCAACTCTGTTGAAAGGGTGTTCACACTTGTCGATTAGCTATCAAGTGTCATTCAACAGAGAGTTGATCAACTTTGTTGAAAGGTGTTGACACTTGTCGATTAGCTATCAAGTGTCATTCAACAGAGAGTTGATCAACTCTGTTGAAAGGGTGTTCACACTTGTCGATTAGCTATCAAGTATCATTCAACAGAGAGTTGATCAACTTTGTTGAAAGGGTGTTCACACTTGTCGATTAGCTATCTAGTGTCATTCAACAGAGAGTTGATCAACTTTGTTGAAAGGGTGTTCACACTTGTCGATTAGCTATCAAGTGTCATTCAACAGCGAGTTGATCAACTCTGTTGAAAGGGTGTTCACACTTGTCGATTAGCTATCAAGTGTCATTCAACAGAGAGTTGATCAACTTTGTTGAAAGGTGTTGACACTTGTCGATTAGCTATCAAGTGTCATTCAACAGAGAGTTGATCAACTCTGTTGAAAGGGTGTTCACACTTGTCGATTAGTCATCAAGTGTCATTCAACAGAGAGTTGATCAACTTTGTTGGAAGGGTGTTCACACTTGTCGATTAGCTATCAAGTGTCATTCAACAGAGAGTTGATCAACTCTGTTGAAAGGGTGTTCACACTTGTCGATTAGCTATCAAGTGTCATTCAACAGAGAGTTGATCAACTTTGTTGAAAGGGTGTTCACACTTGTCGATTAGCTATCAAGTGTCATTCAACAGAGAGTTGATCAACTCTGTTGAAAAGGTGTTCACACTTGTCGATTAGCTATCAAGTGTCATTCAACAGAGAGTTGATCAACTAAAATCGCCTTGTCTGAATGGATTATACTTAAATAGGTAAACTTTTAATTTCAACTACCGTTTTTAACGCACTTTTTTACAAACCAAACCTTACATTCAACTCAATGACAATAATATGCCACTATTTTCATTAAGATTACGAAAAATAGTGGTATTTAATTTAATTTTCGTAAATATTAATGTACGCGTAAAACATTATTTTGACAAAACATTTTGGAAGTTGATGGATTTGGGGTTCGATAGGTAGGTACTGCCAATCTACAAATCAGGGGCTGTAAACGCAGGGTCCCCCTAGTTCGAAATTAGGTGCAAAAATGATTGATAATAAAAATAATTGTAAAAATAGCAAATAAACCTCTAATCAGAATCTCGAATCATGAAAATACATTAAACATATTCCTAGAGAAAAAAATTTTTCCCTCAGGGCCTATGTCATATTTGGAGATGCTGTGTGGAGGGTCATTTTAACGAAAGGAAGGAGTTCTGGGAAGGAAAAAGGTATCCATCCCTCCCACTGCGGTGCTAGGCGATGGGTCGAGAGAGTCCTGCTGCAAAGAGGTATCCCTCAAGCAGTCTCTCCAGAAGGGCAGAAGCATCCGATGACAAGACATAGACAATCCTCACCCCATGAACCCGGCCACCAGGCTAAGTCACCAAACGTAGCCAATAACTTGTGGTGGTGTATATAAATACATTATATTATGTGTTGCGCTTTTTGAATAACACGTGGAATTTATTCATTTTTAAAGTCAGGGGTAATTCATTATAATAATATGTATAACTAATTTATATCTTCTGGTTTTTATTTATTTACATAATTTGAGTGATTTTGATTAGAGGTTTGTTTGCTATTTTTTTATGCTTCCGATTTTGTTGTCCGGGTTAAATCTTCCCCATAGGAAAAACTAAACCCTTCCACTCACTTTTCCACAAATGATCAGCTAGTCAATCAACACTATGCAAGTGCATTATATAAGTAAAATAAATACAAAACAATACAAGAACAACAACACGTCAACTCACCAGAGATCAAATGGGAAAAATAATTCACCGACTCCAGATATTTTCATATCAGAGGGTTCGGCTCGGTAGTACTTCTAACAGGGCCTATAAATCCTACTGATCCCTCAACATAAATATTTAAAAAATCTTTCGTTATCCTACATGTATTCAAAATGACCGACTTTTGCATCTTTATATATAAATTTTTTGATAGATCTAATACGCCTAAATTTTTAATGAGAGAGCTAGGTATAATGCCAGTAACCGAAATAACGAATGGTAATATTTTTATAGTCTGAGAATGCCAAATTCTTTTTATTTCGTTTCCTAAATCTGTGTATTTTCTAATTTTTTAATTTTTTAATTTTTTACAATCCATTATAATTCTTTATTTAATATAATAATAATAATAATAATATTTTATTCCAGGATGTGGGGAGGTTAGTGCAATCCCACACGTCCCATATAAATATACATATAGATTTACATTGTATAATACATATAATAAATTTACTAATAAGGACAACTATGCAGGGTGTGGTCTTGAGTGCGCTTGGGCCCAGCGCTCACTCAGGAGTGGCGCTTGGTGCTGGTAGGCTGCGGTCACCAACTTGTTGGCGGAGGCCATTAGCCGCATCCTGGCTCCAGTGACCCGGTGTCTCATCAGGCCGGCAAATCCATGCAGTCCTAGTTCCGTAAACATCGTCGATGCGCTGCTGTATCGTCGGTATCCAAATATTATTCTACAGGCGTCATTGTATTGAATTCGGAGTCGTTCCATCGAGCAAATTCGGTAGTGACACCATGTCTCACACGTATACAGGCCAGTACAGAATGCATTGAATAGTATTTTTTTAACGGTATTGCTGCATTTGCAAAATCTGCGGGCAATCATATTGGACACTATGCTTAGGCTTCTCCTTTGTCGTTCGATATCGCCATCGTCCGATAGGTCTTCATTAATAATGTGCCCCAAGTATTTCACGTTCGAACATGTTTTTATTTTTGCCTCGTTAAGGTATACGGGGAGCATTTTACTTGTATCTTGTCTTTTTCCGTGGTGGAACGCAATCAATTCCGTCTTCTTCGGGTTGTACATCATATTATGCTGTTTTCCATATTCTTCACAAATGTTTAGGAGTAATCTTAATCCCTTGATCGACGGAGCTAGGAGTATCATGTCGTCCGCGTAGCTTATATGATTCATACATATACTGTTAACACGACATACAGCCCGCTCTGATATCCAGGCGACTTGATAACTCGTCCATGTATACATTAAATAGAATGGGGGACATGCACCCTCCTTGCCTTACTCCTGACCGCAAATATATCGGCTGGGAGTATGTACTTGCCCACCGTACAACATTTTCCTGCTGGGAGTGCCATCGGGATAGTATGTTTATAAATAAGGTAGGTATATTCCTAGCTTTCAATTTATCCCATAATGTCTTATGACAGACCCTGTCGAAGGCTTTACTTAGGTCTAAGAAGCACCCGTATACGGTAGTTTTTCGTTTCTTGTAGAATTCTATTATTTGCTTTGCAGTATATATTGCCATATTAGTGGATAGTCTACATTTAAATCCCATCTGGTTATCTTTAGACATAAGTTTATCATGTATCTATATATATATATTTATTTACATTTTCGTACCTAATTTCTAAAGAGGAAGATCCTGCGTTTATAACCCCTGGTTAAGTTATTTTCTAGATTGGCAGTACCTGCCTATCGAACTTTACATCGATCAGGTTCCGCGAAGATATAGGATTTTACGTGTGCATTAATTAATAGTAATCATATTAAATAGCATTATTTTCCATAATCGTTAATGCAAAAAATCGTTTGAAATTGTCATTAAATTTAAGCGTAAGTTTGTTTTTGAAATACTGCTATATATTATCTGCATACAAATAACACGTTGGTTATTATTATTATGTTTGAATGTTTCTCGAATTACGTTTGTTGTTATTTGATAAGATGTTTAATATTGTTGACGTACTGTTGTTACTAAGAACTATTTTCTGTTATGTTTATAATACTGTTCCCACAACAACAAGCTATTTGACCTCAATTTACGGAGAGATAAATAATAATGAATAAACATAATATTATAAATTTCATCATCCTATATTTATATGAATTAAATTCAGACATAATTTCTGCAATAAATATATTATTATGTAAATACATAATGCAAATAATTTGCACAAAATGCCCCAATAGAACACGGTGTTAGCAAGTTCACAAGTAAACCTCTTGGAATATTTAATAATTTTAAAAAGGAGATAACATAATGTAATTATTAACTTAGTGATGATAGATTTCTACTGAAATGTAAATTAGCGTGCAATCGGGTTTACCAAGTGGACTAAAGTAATCATACTCATTCAACTCACACTCATCAGAAATCATACTCATCAGTTTTGTGCCATCATCTGTGCAAACTGTATTTTATGTCTCAAATGGATTTTAAATTGATGCAGCTAAATTATACAGGGTGTCCGGGGGCAAAGTGCACCAAATTCGTGAGGTTATTCTACATGTAGTAGAAGTAAAAACGATAATTAACTTTTGTAGAGGTTCCATTGTTCTTTTCCGTAGAAGAATTATTATTTTTGAATTAAAAAAAGTCATCATATTCACTGGAAAACTACCTTAAAACGTTGGAATTTCGAAAAAAGTTAGTTATCTTTTATTTTTATATTTTTAGCTAGAATCACCTCCCGAAGTCAGTGCACTTTACCCCCGTACACCCCGTATAAGCAGTTACACTAGAATCACATACCGAAGATAGTGCACTTTACCCCCGTACACCCTGTGTAACCAGTTACACTAGAATCACAAACCAAAGATAGTGCACTTTACTCCCGTACACCCTGTGTAACCAGTTACACTAGAATCACAAACCAAAGATAGTGCACTTTACTCCCGTACACCCTGTGTAACCAGTTACACTAGAATCACAAACCAAAGATAGTGCACTTTACTCCCGTACACCCTGTGTAACCAGTTACACTAGAATCACAAACCAAAGATAGTGCACTTTACTCCCGTACACCCTGTGTAACCAGTTACACTAGAATCACAAACCAAAGATAGTGCACTTTACTCTCGTACACCCTGTGTAACCAGTTACACTAGAATCACAAACCAAAGATAGTGCACTTTACTCCCGTACACCCTGTGTAACCAGTTACACTAGAATCACAAACCAAAGATAGTGCACTTTACTCCCGTACACCCTGTGTAACCAGTTACACTAGAATCACAAACCAAAGATAGTGCACTTTACTCCCGTACACCCTGTGTAACCAGTTACACTAGAATCACAAACCAAAGATAGTGCACTTTACTCTCGTACACCCTGTGTAACCAGTTACACTAGAATCACAAACCAAAGATAGTGCACTTTACTCTCGTACACCCTGTGTAACCAGTTACACTAGAATCACAAACCAAAGATAGTGCACTTTACTCTCGTACACCCTGTGTAACCAGTTACACTAGAATCACAAACCAAAGATAGTGCACTTTACTCTCGTACACCCTGTGTAACCAGTTACACTAGAATCACAAACCAAAGATAGTGCACTTTACTCTCGTACACCCTGTGTAACCAGTTACACTAGAATCACAAACCAAAGATAGTGCACTTTACTCCCGTACACCCTGTGTAACCAGTTACACTAGAATCACAAACCAAAGATAGTGCACTTTACTCTCGTACACCCTGTGTAACCAGTTACACTAGAATCACAAACCAAAGATAGTGCACTTTACTCTCGTACACCCTGTGTAACCAGTTACACTAGAATCACAAACCAAAGATAGTGCACTTTACTCCCGTACACCCTGTGTAACCAGTTACACTAGAATCACAAACCAAAGATAGTGCACTTTACTCTCGTACAACCTGTGTAACCAGTTACACTAGAATAACCTCCCGAAGTAGGTGCACTTTATTGGTACATCCTTTATATTACACAAGGTACATCCTTTATATTTGGTACACCCTGTATAAGCAGTTACAGTAGAATTACCTCCCGTGGCTAGTGCACTTTACTCCCGCACACCCTGTATAACCCGATACACAAAATAACAAAACGTTTTGTTACAAAATGTTATATCCACTTTAAGAGGAAGCTACAAGCCAAAAATGTGTACACTCTTGGTGTACTTTATATTGTAGGTAATAGGCATTAAAATCGCTTGACAAACGGGGTATAGAAACGTTCGATTTAGTAAAAAACTTGTTTTTATTTATTTTAAGAAACCAAAAAAGTAAATAAAGTGAAACTGTCACAGATAATCTTAGCTATAAAACTATATAAGTTGATTCCTTTATGCGTTCTTACATTTCTATTGAAAATATGTTTTGTTTTGTAGTTTACATCTAACCCAGCGCCCTTGAGGTTTTTTCTAGCGCCAGGCGTCGTCAGGTTCAGGGCCTGCCCTTGATAGGGAAGTACACCCTAAAACTCTTAAAAGTTAAAAAATTAAAAGATCTTAATTCTATTGATTTCATAATATTGCAAACACATTATCATCAGCAGCTCGAGTCCGCTCGAGAGTGACAGATAACCCCATCGAAAGGTCATTTAAAAATATCATCGATATCACATGCAAAATGGTAAGTCTATTTGCCGATGAGACATTAATATTTATTATTGGAGAATTAAACAATATTATAAATAATGAACTTGAAACGCATTAAAATCACTAACTGATAATTGGACATAAGAAGTCATACGATGAGAGCAATTTAAAATTGGTGGTGACATCATTGAAAATGTTACTGACATGAAATACTTAGATAACGGAATTATATTCGATTCCAAATGCGAAATAACTTTTAAGGCGAAGCTTAATGCTAAATCACTAATTGATTTATCTTTATAACGAATTGGTGTACATTATGAATACCAAAAAATATGCTTTAGATAAATTGAAAGTTTTCCTATCGTTTCGCTTGAGTAGAATACAAATAAAAAAAAATACTTAATGAAAATATGAATGTAAACTACTAAAATATTTTTTTTTCAATAGAATTGTACGAACGCGTAAAGGAAATAACTTTACAAAAATACAGTATTATACCTTAGATTATTTGTGACATTTTCACTTGATTAACTTTTTTGCTTTCTTATGAAATTATTTACAAATTACATAAAAACTAGTTTTGTGCTCGAAATCGAACGTTTCTAGACCATGTTTGTCAAGCGATTTAATATCTATTACCCACAACATAAGGTATACCAAGAATGTACATACGTTTGGCTTGTAGCTTCCTCTTAACAAGCAAACTGAGAACACACAACAGGTAATTGGGAAGAAGATTTCTTTTCTGGATAGAATTCGTCAAATTTATGCGTCAAATTAATTCCAGAACAACTACAATTATTCTACTACTCCATTATTGCTCCACATTGTAACTACTGCTCCACGACTCGTTTCTTGTGTAATGACGGAGAACAAAATAACTTACAAATTCTTCAAAATAGATTTAAAAAAATAACTTTAGGCGACATAAGACTCTAATAAATAATGGGGGTTTGCTCGACGCTCACATTTTGATTATTTCTGATGAACGCATTACTAAAATCTCAAATGTTTCAAGAGATTCAAATTATTTAAATTAAATATTATTAAAAACAGGACCTTAGCATTAAAATATTTACCGTAAAACTGATTGAAAATTTTATAAAACATTTTTCTATCGGTAAGCAACAGATTTAAATTTTTTATACGATGAAATAGTAACGTCCCGAGGGATCCCTCCAGAAAAAAATGATATTTTAGTAAAACGTTAATCAGAAATAATTAAAATAAACCCCACGAAAAGATCGATTTCCTAGATCTGGTAGGGCAAAGTCGATCGTACGAATCCAATATATTATTTCTACAGCAGCACGTACAATACGTAATTCATACTCTCCAGATGTACCTTTATATTTATATATCCCTTTCTATGTATTTGTACTAGTCATCTAGTATCTTATAACTTGAGTGGGACATGCACATGATAGATTTTAGAAAATAACGTAAACATATAAGAACGTATAATTTATACGTTTATCTTGACGAACAAAGCATTGGTTTTGAAACATGTCAGTCCTTATTAACAAAGTTATTTATTTTATTTAAATAAAAATGACGCAACGAAGTAATTTTGCAATTATTGAAGAAATCTGTTTTGATTATTTCGATCTGTTATAAGTTGATAAAGCAAACAATTGCAACGTGCCATCTGATGGCCGTGAAAACAAAACTTGCTATTGTAAGATGCTTCAGTAACAATCTTCACTTATTGATTATGTGAAACCTCAATCAAATGTGATGAAAAGGGAACTGACTTCTGATGTTAGGCATTCCTTTAGTTCTTCTTTCCTTTCAAAATGGTAGGATATGTGTTTGTGCCAAGATATCATGTCAATTATGTCATGTCAAAATTCAATGACATCACTTTAAATGTTCTCTCCGGGACAAGTTCTTGTAGTAGGCGATTCATCGGTTATCATTGTCAGGAGTACATCTCTCCGGGACAAGTTCTTGTAGTAGGCGATTCATCGGTTATCATTGTCAGGAGTACATCTCTCCGGGACAAGTTCTTGTAGTAGGCGATTCATCGGTTATCATTGTCAGGAGTACATCTCTCCGGGACAAGTTCTTGTAGTAGGCGATTCATCGGTTATCATTGTCAGGAGTACATCTCTCCGGGACAAGTTCTTGTAGTAGGCGATTCATCGGTTATCATTGTCAGGAGTACATCTCTCCGGGACAAGTTCTTGTAGTAGGCGATTCATCGGTTATCATTGTCAGGAGTACATCTCTCCGGGACAAGTTCTTGTAGTAGGCGATTCATCGGTTATCATTGTCAGGAGTACATCTCTCCGGGACAAGTTCTTGTAGTAGGCGATTCATCGGTTATCATTGTCAGGAGTACATCTCTCCGGGACAAGTTCTTGTAGTAGGCGATTCATCGGTTATCATTGTCAGGAGTACATCTCTCCGGGACAAGTTCTTGTAGTAGGCGATTCATCGGTTATCATTGTCAGGAGTACATCTCTCCGGGACAAGTTCTTGTAGTAGGCGATTCATCGGTTATCATTGTCAGGACTACATCTGTCCGGGACAAGTTTTTCGCAGTGGCGGCTTGTGACTTTTCAGTGTGAGTGCTTAGTTTCAAAAATTCGACATTACTGTTGTTGCTGTAGCTGAAAATGATTATTAGTTTTTTTCGAAAAGTTTTTTTTTATGAAGATTTTCTGGAAATTTCAGTTTAGCCGTGCGCCCAACGGATTTCCTGAAAATCGTCATACGAAAAATGAAGAATTTCAGGAAATTCCAGTTTGGCCGTGCACCGCACGGATTTCCTTAAAATCTATACAAAAAATGAAAAAGATTTTCGAAAAATGAAAAAATTAGAAATTTTCTAAAAGAAATAAAAAAATCGTTTTCAGTTAACAAAATCAGTAATGCTATTTTTTGTAATATTAGCACTCTAGTACACCCAAAAGTCACGAGCCGCCACTGGTTCTTAGTGGTAGGCGATTCATCGGTTATCATTATGTCAGGAGTACATTGTCAGGATGAGTGAAGTAAGAATTTTTCTTTTTCACAGAATTAATTATTATTTTGAATTCGTCCAGACGATAGCGATAATAGTTTATCATATTAAAAATATGCCTCGTGTAGTTTTATATCAAACCACACAGAAACGTACGCTCTTATGATAAATGTCGTTAATATGACCAAAAATTATGGAAATTTTTAAATTGTACCAAACTTTACCAAAGTCTAATCCTTTCGACACTTACTTTATTAATAATAATAATAATACACTTACTTTATTCCAAGTCTTTGTTTCATGAACTTAGATCTGGTATGTAGATGTGCACCATTCAGTTTATTATTTATCTATTTCATTATTGCTATTATTCTTCTAATATAGAAAAAAAACCGTCCACCCTAATATAAGTAGTGGCATGGAAAAAAATCGGCCCACCCTACTGTAGATAGTGGCATTGTCACTGAACTAATAATATTATCACGAGAGAGTTCATGTTGTTGTAGTTTTACATAAGCTTGTTTTAAACTTAGTTAATATTATATGACTCTAAATATTATTAAATAAAATCGCTATCCGCGTCTGTATGTGTGTGCGCTTAGTTCTTCTAAACTACGCAATGGATTTTGATAGGGAAATTTTTCCCGGAATGTTTATATGTATAATAGAAAAGTCGATGTTTTGTAATCATGTCGAAACAAATATGTTTGGGCGCTTACATTGCTAACACTGGATTAACCTTATGAGATACATACAATAAGTATGTGGAATTGTATATTATGTCAAAAAGGCCTACAGAAAAGTCCTTGAAGCTATATGTCTGTCTCATAAGGATAACGATAATGACAACATAAAGTCTATTTAAGAGAATAAACCTCTTGAAGTCTACAACTGTCGAAATGTGATGCGTCTCGGATTAATTAAAGACTATAACAAAAGTGGCATAACTTCATTTACACAATCGCATTTCAATATAAAATAAAAGTGACCCTGACACGAATCCCTGACAATGTAGAAACGTGCAGTCACTAGATAAAATACTGCATTCACTTCACACACAACACTATGACATCTTTGGGGATGCCGTGTGGAGAGGAAACACAAGAGTTGTGTTATGAGACGATGTGTTCTCTGCCTACCCCTGCGGGAAACAGCGTGATGGTTTCATACATTTGTTTTATATCCACAGAAAGAAAGGCTCGTAAATATAATTATTTTATTTACATGCAGTCACGCATTACATAAGTCATAAGATAGTAGGCTCTTTGTTAAGTAAGATACTTTCAGAATCTCCCTGGTGAAAAATCAGATGCTATTAGTAATAATAATAATTATTGGATTATTTGTATAGCGCCGTTTTCGCAAGAAAATCATTTCAAGGGCGCTTAAAAACTCAATATATTCCTATTACTTTATCAAAACACAGAAAGCACACAAAAACCTTTTGTTATCAACAAAAATACAACACTTATATTGAAACAACACTAATTTACTGATGTGTACCCGGCGTTGGTCGGACACTCTTCAATACTTTCTATAAATGTGTTAACCTGTAGGAAGAAATTCTCTAAATGATAGTGAAAACCCCTTTCAAAATACAACACTTATATTGAAACAACACTAATTTACTGATGTGTACCCGGCGTTGGTCGGACACTCTTCACTACTTTCTATAAATGTGTTAACCTGTAGGAAGAAATTCTCTAAATGAAAGTGAAAACCCCTTTCAAAATACAACACTTATATTGAAACAACACTAATTTACTGATGTGTACCCGGCGTTGGTCGGACACTCTTCACTACTTTCTATAAATGTGTTAACCTGTAGGAAGAAATTCTATAAATGATAGTGAAAACCCCTTTCAAAATACAACACTTATATTGAAACAACACTAATTTACTGATGTGTACCCGGCGTTGGTCGGACACTCTTCACTACTTTCTATAAATGTGTTAACCTGTAGGAAGAAATTCTCTAAATGAAAGTGAAAACCCCTTTCAAAATACAACACTTATATTGAAACAACACTAATTTACTGATGTGTACCCGGCGTTGGTCGGACACTCTTCACTACTTTCTATAAATGTGTTAACCTGTAGGAAGAAATTCTCTAAATGATAGTGAAAACCCCTTTCAAAATACAACACTTATATTGAAACAACACTAATTTACTGATGTGTACCCGGCGTTGGTCGGACACTCTTCAATACTTTCTATAAATGTGTTAACCTGTAGGAAGAAATTCTCTAAATGATAGTGAAAACCCCTTTCAAAATACAACACTTATATTGAAACAACACTAATTTACTGATGTGTACCCGGCGTTGGTCGGACACTCTTCACTACTTTCTATAAATGTGTTAACCTGTAGGAAGAAATTCTCTAAATGATAGTGAAAACCCCTTTCAAAATACAACACTTATATTGAAACAACACTAATTTACTGATGTGTACCCGGCGTTGGTCGGACACTCTTCAATACTTTCTATAAATGTGTTAACCTGTAGGAAGAAATTCTCTAAATGATAGTGAAAACCCCTTTCAAAATACAACACTTATATTGAAACAACACTAATTTACTGATGTGTACCCGGCGTTGGTCGGACACTCTTCACTACTTTCTATAAATGTGTTAACCTGTAGGAAGAAATTCTCTAAATGATAGTGAAAACCCCTTTCAAAATACAACACTTATATTGAAACAACACTAATTTACTGATGTGTACCCGGCGTTGGTCGGACACTCTTCAATACTTTCTATAAATGTGTTAACCTGTAGGAAGAAATTCTCTAAATGATAGTGAAAACCCCTTTCAAAATACAACACTTATATTGAAACAACACTAATTTACTGATGTGTACCCGGCGTTGGTCGGACACTCTTCACTACTTTCTATAAATGTGTTAACCTGTAGGAAGAAATTCTCTAAATGAAAGTGAAAACCCCTTTCAAAATACAACACTTATATTGAAACAACACTAATTTACTGATGTGTACCCGGCGTTGGTCGGACACTCTTCACTACTTTCTATAAATGTGTTAACCTGTAGGAAGAAATTCTCTAAATGATAGTGAAAACCCCTTTCAAAATACAACACTTATATTGAAACAACACTAATTTACTGATGTGTACCCGGCGTTGGTCGGACACTCTTCACTACTTTCTATAAATGTGTTAACCTGTAGGAAGAAATTCTCTAAATGAAAGTGAAAACCCCTTTCAAAATACAACACTTATATTGAAACAACACTAATTTACTGATGTGTACCCGGCGTTGGTCGGACACTCTTCACTACTTTCTATAAATGTGTTAACCTGTAGGAAGAAATTCTCTAAATGATAGTGAAAACCCCTTTCAAAATACAACACTTATATTGAAACAACACTAATTTACTGATGTGTACCCGGCGTTGGTCGGACACTCTTCACTACTTTCTATAAATGTGTTAACCTGTAGGAAGAAATTCTCTAAATGATAGTGAAAACCCCTTTCAAAATACAACACTTATATTGAAACAACACTAATTTACTGATGTGTACCCGGCGTTGGTCGGACACTCTTCACTACTTTCTATAAATGTGTTAACCTGTAGGAAGAAATTCTCTAAATGATAGTGAAAACCCCTTTCAAAATACAACACTTATATTGAAACAACACTAATTTACTGATGTGTACCCGGCGTCGGTCGGACACTCTTCACTACTTTCTATAAATGTGTTAACCTGTAGGAAGAAATTCTCTAAATGAAAGTGAAAACCCCTTTCAAAATACAACACTTATATTGAAACAACACTAATTTACTGATGTGTACCCGGCGTTGGTCGGACACTCTTCACTACTTTCTATAAATGTGTTAACCTGTAGGAAGAAATTCTCTAAATGATAGTGAAAACCCCTTTCAAAATACAACACTTATATTGAAACAACACTAATTTACTGATGTGTACCCGGCGTTGGTCGGACACTCTTCACTACTTTCTATAAATGTGTTAACCTGTAGGAAGAAATTCTCTAAATGATAGTGAAAACCCCTTTCAAAATACAACACTTATATTGAAACAACACTAATTTACTGATGTGTACCCGGCGTTGGTCGGACACTCTTCACTACTTTCTATAAATGTGTTAACCTGTAGGAAGAAATTCTCTAAATGATAGTGAAAACCCCTTTCAAAATACAACACTTATATTGAAACAACACTAATTTACTGATGTGTACCCGGCGTTGGTCGGACACTCTTCACTACTTTCTATAAATGTGTTAACCTGTAGGAAGAAATTCTCTAAATGAAAGTGAAAACCCCTTTCAAAATACAACACTTATATTGAAACAACACTAATTTACTGATGTGTACCCGGCGTTGGTCGGACACTCTTCACTACTTTCTATAAATGTGTTAACCTGTAGGAAGAAATTCTCTAAATGATAGTGAAAACCCCTTTCAAAATACAACACTTATATTGAAACAACACTAATTTACTGATGTGTACCCGGCGTTGGTCGGACACTCTTCACTACTTTCTATAAATGTGTTAACCTGTAGGAAGAAATTCTCTAAATGATAGTGAAAACCCCTTTCAAAATACAACACTTATATTGAAACAACACTAATTTACTGATGTGTACCCGGCGTTGGTCGGACACTCTTCACTACTTTCTATAAATGTGTTAACCTGTAGGAAGAAATTCTCTAAATGAAAGTGAAAACCCCTTTCAAAATACAACACTTATATTGAAACAACACTAATTTACTGATGTGTACCCGGCGTTGGTCGGACACTCTTCACTACTTTCTATAAATGTGTTAACCTGTAGGAAGAAATTCTCTAAATGATAGTGAAAACCCCTTTCAAAATACAACACTTATATTGAAACAACACTAATTTACTGATGTGTACCCGGCGTTGGTCGGACACTCTTCACTACTTTCTATAAATGTGTTAACCTGTAGGAAGAAATTCTCTAAATGAAAGTGAAAACCCCTTTCAAAATACAACACTTATATTGAAACAACACTAATTTACTGATGTGTACCCGGCGTTGGTCGGACACTCTTCACTACTTTCTATAAATGTGTTAACCTGTAGGAAGAAATTCTCTAAATGAAAGTGAAAACCCCTTTCAAAATACAACACTTATATTGAAACAACACTAATTTACTGATGTGTACCCGGCGTTGGTCGGACACTCTTCACTACTTTCTATAAATGTGTTAACCTGTAGGAAGAAATTCTCTAAATGATAGTGAAAACCCCTTTCAAAATACAACACTTATATTGAAACAACACTAATTTACTGATGTGTACCCGGCGTTGGTCGGACACTCTTCACTACTTTCTATAAATGTGTTAACCTGTAGGAAGAAATTCTCTAAATGAAAGTGAAAACCCCTTTCAAAATACAACACTTATATTGAAACAACACTAATTTACTGATGTGTACCCGGCGTTGGTCGGACACTCTTCACTACTTTCTATAAATGTGTTAACCTGTAGGAAGAAATTCTCTAAATGATAGTGAAAACCCCTTTCAAAATACAACACTTATATTGAAACAACACTAATTTACTGATGTGTACCCGGCGTTGGTCGGACACTCTTCACTACTTTCTATAAATGTGTTAACCTGTAGGAAGAAATTCTCTAAATGATAGTGAAAACCCCTTTCAAAATACAACACTTATATTGAAACAACACTAATTTACTGATGTGTACCCGGCGTTGGTCGGACACTCTTCACTACTTTCTATAAATGTGTTAACCTGTAGGAAGAAATTCTCTAAATGATAGTGAAAACCCCTTTCAAAATACAACACTTATATTGAAACAACACTAATTTACTGATGTGTACCCGGCGTTGGTCGGACACTCTTCACTACTTTCTATAAATGTGTTAACCTGTAGGAAGAAATTCTCTAAATGATAGTGAAAACCCCTTTCAAAATACAACACTTATATTGAAACAACACTAATTTACTGATGTGTACCCGGCGTTGGTCGGACACTCTTCACTACTTTCTATAAATGTGTTAACCTGTAGGAAGAAATTCTCTAAATGATAGTGAAAACCCCTTTCAAAATACAACACTTATATTGAAACAACACTAATTTACTGATGTGTACCCGGCGTTGGTCGGACACTCTTCACTACTTTCTATAAATGTGTTAACCTGTAGGAAGAAATTCTCTAAATAGTGAAAACCCCTTTCAAATCAGAATTTGAAACGTTGCTCGAAATGGCTTTAGCCGTGTTTGGAGACCAAATCTGAACAGCCAGGTACTATCCAACCTCCCTCTCCCCCATCTCCTTTACCTCGCCACTACCTTCGGCCTCACAACATATCCCAATGCGGATACTATTGTCTCACTTGCTTCAAATAATTATATATAGTTTTAGTCGTGTTCTATGACCAGATGTGAATAGCCATCTCTTTCACCTCCTTAATCCTTTCACTCGCACAGCATACCTCAATTAGTGATGCAATAGTTCCACTGGGTCCGGTAAAACTATGAGCAATTGGGACTCTTACAACAATCTGCAGTTTTATTCTGAAATTGATGAAATTTTGCACACTTAACGTTTAAAACAGGAGGAAGGTCACCAAACTGCTCCCAACCGTCAGCAACCGAAGCCAGTGATACTATGGCATTCTGAAGGTAGTGGAGAGGGGAAGATGAAGGTGGGCAAGTACCTGGCTATTCAGATCTGGTCAACAAACACGGCTAAAGCCATTTTAAGCAACGTGTCAATTCTGAATGGTGGTCTTGCACCAGGGCGATACTGAGAGTAAACCTGCCGCAAATATACATTGCATCTGCACGAGATTTCGGAAAACCACGCCACCCCATTTATAACGGAGAATTCAATAGTATGATATAGTAGAATGCACATACGCCTCAGGGATCTCATTTCTCCTTAAACTTCTTTCTTCGTTTAGCACTCTACACCCCGAAAGCATGTACCACACATACGCCTCAGGGATCTCATTTCTCCTTAAACTTCTTTCTTCGTTTAGCACTCTACACGCCGAAAGCATGTACTACACATACGCCTCAGGGATCTCATTTCTCCTTAAACTTCTTTCTTCGTTTAGCACTCTACACGCCGAAAGCATGTACCACACATACGCCTCAGGGATCTCATTTCTCCTTAAACTTCTTTCTTCGTTTATCACTCTACACGCCGAAAGCATGTACTACACATACGCCTGAGGGATCTCATTTCTCCTTAAACTTCTTTCTTCGTTTAGCACTCTACACGCCGAAAGCATGTACTACACATACGCCTCAAGGATCTCATTTCCCCACAACATACCCCAATCGGGGATTCAGTTGGGCAGTTGGGACACTTGCTCGGTAATCACATAACTGTTTGTTTTAAAACCACATATTAAAAAAAAAATTAAGTATCTTAAATAAATTACGTTGGTACCACAGACACATATGTCTATGGTTGGTACCTATTTTATCTCCATATTTATTTGACTTATTATCAGTTCCAAGTTTGAAAATTAAAAGTCCATTGAACTTGAATAATGTAAAGCATTACGCAGGAATATTTCACATTACCCATGCACCGGAATCGGGAAGTTTAATTATTCACAAATTAACGTTAAAAGAAAGGATTGGTTCGTTTTTCTTTGGGTAGCACGTCACTGTATACCACTAAAGCAGGGGTAGGGAACCTTTTTACCGTCGGGAGCATTTGAACGTTTTTCTTTGGGTAGCACGTCACTGTATACCACTAAAGCAGGGGTAGGGAACCTTTTTACCGTCGGGGGCATTTGAACGTTTTTCTTTGGGTAGCACGTCACTGTATACCACTAAAGCAGGGGTAGGGAACCTTTTTACCGTCGGGGGCATTTGAACGTTTTTCTTTGGGTAGCACGTCACTGTATACCACTAAAGCAGGGGTAGGGAACCTTTTTGCCGTCGGGGGCATTTGAACGTTTGTAGGATCACCCGCGGGCTGCACCTAATTACTTGCACTAGAGGGGAGGGGGGGGGAATCCTAAACACATTATTATGACTCATTTTGCCTATCATATCTGAAAAATGGTTAAATGGTGACCAGATGTCATGTTCATAAACTCCGCATCTAGCAATTTATAATTGCACTCGAAAAGAGAGAGTTGTTTCCCTTGAATTGTGACCAGAGAACCAGAGAAGTTTGATTCCAGTATTTTTATATGCGTTTAGTATACAAGACTGGTTTTAACTTAAAAGTAATTCTGCATAAGAGTCCACAAGCTTAAGTAAAAGGAATATAAGAACAGTTTCCTCCGAAATGAGACCGAAACTAGAATTTGAACTGTGCATTTGGAATTCAACATTGGTTTAAACTTGATTGAATCTTTATGCCAGTCACCAGCTTTAATAATAAATACACCCATTTACATTCTCAACACATAACTGGTTTTAACTGATTGTTTAGTTTTGTGTAAAATACAATCGAATAAACATATGATTCCGCAATTGGATTTTTTTCATGCATTTTGAACACAAGACTGGTTTTAAATAATAAATATGCATTGGAGTCCGCCGGTCCTTCAGCTTAAATTATAATTGTACTTTCATTTTATAATGAACACGAATTTAATTAATTAACGTATCTGACATACTGCGAAAGAAAACCGTTCTGAATTTTTTTTGTTTTTGCTCCCCGTTTTGTTTCAGCATGACCCGATGCACGCACAAAAGTGCTCGCGAGCCGCAGTTTCCACACCCCAGCACTAAAGAGTGCGAACACATCATCAGCAATTCATTTATTTACGGATCTTTCCGTGTATTTTAATTTATCTCGTTTACTGATATCGTAACTAGCAACTTGCTCTGTACAAACACATTACTGATAAAGGCAGCAGTTACGGAATAAATATATTATTTTTCCGGTTCGTCTCCTGTTTTAGAATATAAGTATTTGATTGTTTGACTATAAGCTCGTGACTATTATCTCGGGCCCGGATGTCAGAGAGGTTGCTGATATAAAACTTTACTAAGGAAAATACAATTTAATGGGATTTGTTCATAAATTATAATTGAAATTTCCTCTGAAAAGTTTTGTGAGTTTTAATCCAGCAGGACTGGGAGGATAGTGCAATCCCAGTCTCCCAACAGGGAAACAATAAAATAAAGTAAAAAATTAGAAAAATGGAGATAAGATAAAACAAAGAGAAAAAAAATATTAGGCAGGTACCTAAACATAAAATTAAAATATAAATCAAAATTTAAATAGTCATATAAATAGGTAATACAATAAAAACAATATTAAATGAAACCGTCCATCAGGGAGGTCGCCGCATAATCTGCATCCATCGCTCATTGAGTGGGGAACTGAGCCACTCGGATGCAGCAGATGTTGGTTGAGTCCTACCCCAGAAGCTGGCTAGTCGGTGGCGAAGTAAGGCGGGGAATGAGTGCACCCTAAACATTGTGGAGGCACTGCAGAACCTCGGTAGTTGCATGAGCTGCCTGTATGCATCCATCGCTCATTGAGTGGGGAACTGAGCCACTCGGATGCAGCAGATGTTGGTTGAGTCCTACCCCAGAAGCTGGCTAGTCGGTGGCGAAGTAAGGCGGGGAATGAGTGCACCCTAAACATTGTGGAGGCACTGCAGAACCTCGGTAGTTGCATGAGCTGCCTGTATGCATCCATCGCTCATTGAGTGGGGAACTGAGCCACTCGGATGCAGCAGATGTTGGTTGAGTCCTACCCCAGAAGCTGGCTAGTCGGTGGCGAAGTAAGGCGGGGAATGAGTGCACCCTAAACATTGTGGAGGCACTGCAGAACCTCGGTAGTTGCATGAGCTGCCTGTATGCATCCATCGCTCATTGAGTGGGGAACTGAGCCACTCGGATGCAGCAGATGTTGGTTGAGTCCTACCCCAGAAGCTGGCTAGTCGGTGGCGAAGTAAGGCGGGGAATGAGTACACCCTAAACATTGTGGAGGCACTGCAGAACCTCGGTAGTTGCATGAGCTGCCTGTATGCATCCATCGCTCATTGAGTGGGGAACTGAGCCACTCGGATGCAGCAGATGTTGGTTGAGTCCTACCCCAGAAGCTGGCTAGTCGGTGGCGAAGTAAGGCGGGGAATGAGTGCACCCTAAACATTGTGGAGGCACTGCAGAACCTCGGTAGTTGCATGAGCTGCCTGTATGCATCCATCGCTCATTGAGTGGGGAACTGAGCCACTCGGATGCAGCAGATGTTGGTTGAGTCCTACCCCAGAAGCTGGCTAGTCGGTGGCGAAGTAAGGCGGGGAATGAGTGCACCCTAAACATTGTGGAGGCACTGCAGAACCTCGGTAGTTGCATGAGCTGTCTGTATGCATCCATCGCTCATTGAGTGGGGAACTGAGCCACTCGGATGCAGCAGATGTTGGTTGAGTCCTACCCCAGAAGCTGGCTAGTCGGTGGCGAAGTAAGGCGGGGAATGAGTGCACCCTAAACATTGTGGAGGCACTGCAGAACCTCGGTAGTTGCATGAGCTGTCTGTATGCATCCATCGCTCATTGAGTGGGGAACTGAGCCACTCGGATGCAGCAGATGTTGGTTGAGTCCTACCCCAGAAGCTGGCTAGTCGGTGGCGAAGTAAGGCGGGGAATGAGTGCACCCTAAACATTGTGGAGGAACTGCAAAACCTCGGTAGTTGCATGAGCTGCCTGTATGCATCCATCGCTCATTGAGTGGGGAACTGAGCCACTCGGATGCAGCAGATGTTGGTTGAGTCCTACCCCAGAAGCTGGCTAGTCGGTGGCGAAGTAAGGCGGGGAATGAGTGCACCCTAAACATTGTGGAGGCACTGCAGAACCTCGGTAGTTGCATGAGCTGCCTGTATGCATCCATCGCTCATTGAGTGGGGAACTGAGCCACTCGGATGCAGCAGATGTTGGTTGAGTCCTACCCCAGAAGCTGGCTAGTCGGTGGCGAAGTAAGGCGGGGAATGAGTGCACCCTAAACATTGTGGAGGCACTGCAGAACCTCGGTAGTTGCATGAGCTGTCTGTATGCATCCATCGCTCATTGAGTGGGGAACTGAGCCACTCGGATGCAGCAGATGTTGGTTGAGTCCTACCCCAGAAGCTGGCTAGTCGGTGGCGAAGTAAGGCGGGGAATGAGTGCACCCTAAACATTGTGGAGGAACTGCAAAACCTCGGTAGTTGCATGAGCTGCCTGTATGCATCCATCGCTCATTGAGTGGGGAACTGAGCCACTCGGATGCAGCAGATGTTGGTTGAGTCCTACCCCAGAAGCTGGCTAGTCGGTGGCGAAGTAAGGCGGGGAATGAGTGCACCCTAAACATTGTGGAGGCACTGCAGAACCTCGGTAGTTGCATGAGCTGCCTTTTTTTTTCTTTAAAGCTGACCTTTATTGACTGAAAATTTAACATTTTTTTTTAGACAATGTCTAGATAGTCCCACGAAGCTGCCACATGGCTGCTTGTCTGCAGGTTCTATCTCAATATACAATTATAATACAATAAAAGTCTCCCGTTATATAAAATAAATAACAGACTCTTACATACAATCATGTAACTCACTAAAGCATCCCAAGTACACTAACACGTTGAATGACAATACGATAAGGTACATTCAAAAGGACAAAAGAGTGGAAGATACTACCAGTATCGCCCTGGTGTAAGACCACCATTCAGAATTGAAACGTTGCTCCAAATGGCTTTAGCCGTGTTTAGTGACTAGATCTGAATAGCCAGGTACTTCCCCACCTTCCTCTTTCCCTTCCCCACTTACCTTCAGCCTCACAACATCTCTCAATTGGGGATGCCACAGTCTCACTGGCTCCAGACGGGAGCAGTTGGGACTCTTGTGAGGTATTCACTGTAAAAAAAAACAATTAAGCACACAGATAACACACATTCAAAAGTAAGACAATACGATAACACACATTGAAAGTGAATAACATCGTCCTGTAGCACAATGCAATAGAATTAAAATTCTAGTTAACTAAGTGAAAAATGATTTTTTTTTTTTGAAATAATAGAAATAAATGAACGGGTGATGGAAATTTTTTTTTTTAAATATATCGTTTTATAGCTAAGATTATCTGCGACAGTTTCGCTTTATTAACTTTTTGCTTTCTTATAACATTATTGACAAAATAAATAAAAACGAGTTTTGTGAATTCTTGAAATCGAGCGTTTCCAGACTCCGTTTGTCAAGCGATTTTAATGCCTCCAACCTACAGTATGAGGAATACCAAGAATATACACAATTTAGGCTTGTAGCTTCATCTTAAAGCGAAGCTTAATGCTAAATCACTGTTTAGATTAATCTTTATTACGAATTGGTGTCCATTATGAATACCAAAAAATATGCTTTACATAAATTGAAGGTTTTCCTATCGTTTCGCTTCAGTAGAATACAAATCAAAAAAGTAATTACTGAACAAAAAATATAAATGTAAACTACTAAAATAAATATATTTTTTCAATAGAAATGTATAAACGCGTAATGGAAAAAAAAATAAAAAAATATAGTTTTATAGCTAAGATTATCTGCGACAGTTTTGCTTGATTAACTTTTGGCTTTCTTATAACATTATTGACAAAGTAAATAAAAACGAGTTTTGTGAATTCTTGAAATCGGGCGTTTCCAGACTTCGATTGTCAAGCGATTTTAATGCCTACAACCTACAATATGAGGTATACCAAGAATATACACATTTTTGGCTTGTAGCTTCATCTTAAAGCGAAGCTTAATGCTAAATCACTATTTTGATTAATCTTTATAACGAATTGGTGTACATTATGAATACCAAAATATATGCTTTAGATAAATTGAAGGTTTTCCTATCGTATCGCTTCAGAAGAATACAAATCCAAAAATTAATTACTAAAAAAAAAAAAAAAAATGTAAACTACTAAAATAAATATATTTTTTCAATAGAAATGTATAAAAGGCCGGGTTCCCACTATGCCGGAACGGCAGATCTGCCGGAAACCGGACACCGGACAAGAGTGTTCACATTACACCGGAGCCGGAGAGAGAATGGGAGGACATCGTTCAGGATTCGAAAGAAAAGCCAACTTTCCTCACTGTGTTGGAGCAGTCGATGGCAAACATATTAGAATTTTTAAACCAGCCGAGAGTGGTTCTATGTTCTTTAATTACAAGGAATATTATTCTTTTGTATTAATGGAAGTTGTTGATTCAGAGTACCGATTTATTTTTATTAGTGTGGGCTCATATGGCAAGGAATGCGATTCTACTATATTAAAGGATAGTAAATTTTGGCAAAAGATCAATGATGGTACTTTAAATGAACCAAAGCCTAGACCGCTTCATGAAAACTTGCACTAGGAATTTTCGTTTATACTAGTTGGCGATGAAGGCTTTGCTTTAACACCTAATCTCCTACGTCCGTATGGAGGTACACATTTGAATACTGTTAAAAAGATTTAAACGAGCAGGGCGAACACGTCTACTTTCTTCAAAAAATGCGAGCCGATGACGAGAGGGTAGCCCGGAGCACGGGCGCGGCGAGCGGGGACAGCCGGATACCGGCACAAACTCGTTCACATTACTCCGGTCCGGTGGTTCTACCGGCACTTTCGCAGTGACAAAACGCTCGGTAAAAATGCCGGGCTCGGCAAAAATGCCGGACCCGGGATAGTGTGAATAGCTACATATAAATTGTACAGCCACTAGCCTTCCGGCAGTTTTACCGGCCTGGCAGATCTGCCGGTCCGGCATAGTGGGAACCAGGCCTAATGAAAAAAAAAAAATAGTTTTATAGCTAAGATTATCTGCGACAGTTTTGCTTGATTAACTTTTGGCTTTTTTATAACATTATTGACAAAGTAAATAAAAACGAGTTTTGTGAATTCTTGAAATCGGGCGTTTCCAGACTTCGATTGTCAAGCGATTTTAATGCCTACAACCTACAATATGAGGTATACCAAGAATATACACATTTTTGGCTTGTAGCTTCATCTTAAAGCGAAGCTTAATGCTAAATCACTATTTTGATTAATCTTTATAACGAATTGGTGTACATTATGAATACCAAAAAATATGCTTTAGATAAATTGAAGATTTTCGTATCGTATCGCTTCAGAAGAATACAAATAAATAAAAAATAATTACTGAACAAAAAATATAAATGTAAACTACTTAAATAAATATATGTATATATATTTTTTTAATAGAAATGTATGAACGCGTAATGGAAAAAAAATATATAGTTTTAGAGCTAAGATTATCTGCGACAGTTTTGCTTGATTAACTTTTGGCTTGATTGCAACAATAACATTTGGCTGTCATCAATTGTTTTGTTTTGCTCTATCTAAAATTAATTTTTTACCATTCTTTTTTGTTTTCTGGCAAAAAAAAAAGTGTAGTGTGTTGTGCCTTGAGGTTTCTTCTCCCTCCTGATCTTCCAGGAGTCACTTTTCGCTGCTGATTTCCAGATATTTATAAACTTTTTTACTTCTGTCATTTTTCATACTATTATTGTAGTTGTTTACTGTTGTGAATAATGGAGGAAGATTTCCCTCCTGGACCCCCTACAAAGCCCCCAGATCCCTCTCCGGACCCCCCAGACGGGGAAAATGTAGAAATTTCTGACAGTGATTCTGTCATTTTGACTTCTACCAAAAAAAGAAAATTTACTCCTTCTTCCCCAATAAAACTTGACTCGCCTTCGACTTCACAGTCCCCACCAGCACTTTCTCAACTTCCTCCAACAAACTTTTATTCTCCTCATTCCCGTGGCCCATTCATAGCATACGCCCAAAAAACTGAGCAAGGAAAAACCATCCACCCTCTTGAATTTGGCAAATTCCTATCAAATAGCAAGAATCTTTCAATCAAGCCTGGAGGTGTAAAAGCCGAGGGTCGCTTCCGAATCTCCGTCGAATTCCTCTCAGGGTCAGCTGCCAACAGTTTCATCAAAAATATCTTCATTTCATCTAATTCAAAGTTCAAGGCATATATCCCTACTTTCAATGTCACTCGCATGGGCCTGGTCAGAGGTATCTCGACCGATCTGTCCATCGAAGAAATTCTGTCTTCACTTTCAACCCCCCAACACATTGGCAATCCCATAAAAGCCAGGAGGCTAAATTACAAGGACTCCTCTGAGGGTATAATTACCTGGAAGCCCTCTCAATCTGTTGTGATCACCTTTGAAGGTCAATCTCTTCCCTCCCATATATATTTATTCTTCAACTCATTACCAGTTGAAATGTATACATATCCCACCACTCAATGTTTCAATTGCTGCCGTTTTGGTCATACCAAAGCTGCATGCAGATCTCAACCCAGATGTTTTAAATGTGGAGAAAACCACGCAGCTGACCAATGTCCTTCTTCCTCCTCACCTAAATGTTTTAACTGCTCAGGCTCACATACAGCTATCAACACATCTTGCCCAGAACAATCTCGCCAAAAAAATATTAAAATTTCTATGGCCTCTCAGAACTTGTCTTTTCTACAGGCTTCTAAACTATTCCCGCCTGTTAAAAAATCATTTGCTGAGGCTTTATCCAGCAACTCCTCATCCAACCCCCTTCCCTCCACTACAACAACTTCTTCTCGTTCAACTAAATTCACATACAAAAACGCTATCTCTAAACCGGCTCCTGGATACGATCAGCAACAACACAACTCACTGCTCTTAAATCCTAATGGTTCACCTCTTTCAAATGCCACAAATGGGTGTGCAAATAATTATAATCCGTCCTCAATGAACTCTCTTAAACTTTCTGAAAAACTCTCCCAAGACAGTTCTTCATTTATCCAAACTCTTATTATGCTTCTAATTGACCTTATTTCTTCTCAAACTAATCTACCGTCAAACGCTGCAACTATTATTTCCACATTAAAATCATTTATTCAAAATGACTCTTCAGGATGTCAGAATACTTCAGTGGAATAGTCGAAGTGCTATTTCTAACAAATCTGATCTCCTTAACCTATTAAATTCCAACTTTATTTCTTTGGCTGCTATCTCGGAGACTTGGTTTACTCCATCCACCCACTTTAATGTGGGAGGGTATTCCTGTCTCTGCGACGATCGCCCGGAAGGTTCGGGCGGCGGTGCTGCCCTTTTTATTAAAAAATCCATATCATTTTCCCCAATAAATATTATCAAACCCTCCAATGCTGACTTCCAAATGGTTGCAGCTAAAATAAAGGACACATCCTTTATTTCAGTCTATCTTCCCCCAACAGCCCACTTCAATAAACAAACTTGGTTGCAAATTGTAAGTCAACTAAGCCCTCCTTTCTTTATATTAGGCGATTTTAATGCCCATTCCCCCGTCTGGGGTTCTGCTTTCTCCGACCGAGATGGTCGAAGTGTGATGGATTTCCTAGATCAATCCAACCTTTTCCTTTTGAATGACGGATCTCCTACTAGGATCTCACGCCCCAGCACAAACCCCAGTGCAGTGGATCTCTCGATATGTTCTACTAGTCTGGCTTCTCTCTCCTCGTGGGTGGTGTCCCCCGACCCTTGCTCCAGTGATCATTTCCCGATCATCATTACTTATCAAACTTCTTTCCAATCGGACAAGTCTCATATTTCGACAAAGATTAAAACGAAACACACCAAATGGGATGAATTTAACTCTCATATGGACAAGTTCCTACTAAATTCACCTGCCACCGATATATTTTCCGTCAAAGATGATTATAATAACTTCAAATCAATGCTCATAACTGCAATAAATAAATCAAATCCTCCCCCTAAAACTAAATCTCTCAAAAAACTCCCTCCAACTCCCTGGTGGGATGAGGAATGTTCCAAAGTAGTAAGAATTCGGAAAGCTAAATCTCTTTCCTATCGTTACAATATGACTATGGAGAACTATCTTATATACAAAAACGCTGAATCCAATGCCAAAAGGGTATTGAGGTCAAAAAAAAGATCCGGGTGGTACAACTTCTGCAGTTCAGTATCTCCGAACACTCCAATTTCGGAAGTTTGGTCTATGATCCGAAGATTTCGATCCTCCTTCAGTTCACCTCGAGCGTCTCATTCTAAATGGATAGATGAATTCTTGGACAAAATTGCCCCCCCTTCTGTTCCTAACATAGATGAAATAACGCCCATCTATAATACTCCCATGTCTAATCATTGGCTAGACTCTCCATTCACCTTAATTGAGCTAAAAAATTGTTTATCAACAGTCAAGGACTCATCTCCAGGCAGAGATGGTTTTCCTTACAGCATAATCAAAAATAGTAATGATAATGTTCTAAACCACTTCTTAAGCATCTTAAATAAAATCTTCCAGACTGGTATAATGCCTGATGACTGGAGTTCTCAAATAATCATCCCTATTTTAAAAACAAACAAATCTCCAAATTTTGGATCCAACTACAGGCCAATCGCTCTTTCATCCACCCTCAGTAAACTTTATGAAAAATTAATTAAAAACCGATTAGAATTTTTTGACGAGAGTAAACAGCTTCTCTCTCCATCTCAATTTGGATTTAGGAAAAAAAAATCCACTCAGGATAACCTTGCCATCATCAGCACTGATATTAATTTATCAATTTCTAAACAGGAAGTTTGTCTTGCCGTCTTTATAGATATAGAAGGCGCCTTTGACAATGTTTCCATCCCAATCCTGAAAAAAAAACTTCTAGACCTTGGCCTTCCCCCCATGTTTGTCCAATCTATTATTATTCTATTTCTAGATAGAAAAATTTTCATTGAACTTCCAGATATTTCTCCTCAAAGTAGGTCTATTTAGAAGGGTTTACCACAAGGCGATGTATTGTCCCCCTTACTGTATAATATATACACATGTGATATGCATGTCACTATTCCCCCACAAATAAAAATTATCGAGTTCGCAGATGACATAGCTTTCTTCTTATCATCCAAAATCATCCCTCTTGCCGTCAAATATCTTAACGAAGCCATGAATGCCCTTTGCACATGGCTCACGTTAAATGGTCTTGAATTTTCAATCCAAAAGACTCAGTGTGTCACCTTCTCAAACCGCCATAAAAACCCCCCCGTTCAAATTTTATTTAAAAATTCTCCAATCTCCAACGCTTCTGAAGTAAAATTTTTGGGAGTAACATTTGATAGGAAACTTAAATGGTCTTCCCATATTAATAATTTAGTTACTAAATGCGAAAAAAATTTAAATATCATCAGATCATTATCTGGCGTTTGGTGGGGAGCTCACCCTACTTGCATTAAGTTGCTTTACAATGCACTTATTCGAAGCCATCTCGACTATGCCTGCCCACTTTTTAGTACTGCCTCAAAAAATGTACTTAATAAATTAGACAAAATTCAATCTAAATCTTTGCGAATAATAACTGGAGCGATGCAATCGTCACCCATCAATTCCCTTCAAGTAGAATGTTCTGATCCTCCTCTTTATTTAAGGCGTCAACTATTTGCTGACAAATTTGTTCTTAAATGTTTAAATTCTAAATTTCATCAGGTTATCCCCAGCGTCTCGTTGTTCATTGACTCAACCCATTCATCTACAATCAGAGCTTCAACTAAACCTATTCCTGACATCTGTAAAAATTTTAAGTCTCTCTCAGAGCTCCACATCATCCAAAATGATCTACTTCCCTTATACAAACTAAAATATAGTCACGTCACCCTATCCCCGACAATATTAGAAGGGATCGGAATCTTTAAAAGTCATTCCAATCTCCCGGCCCGAACTGTCAATAATATGTTCAATGACATTATTTTATCTAAATGGCCCAACTTTTCTCTTTTATTTACTGATGGATCCAAATCTCCCGACTCTCCTAACTGTGGTATAGGTATTAACGTTTACCACAATAATTCTAATGATAGAATATTTCATTCAATTTCAAATCAATTTTCAATATTTTCAGCTGAGTGCATTGCAATAATAGAATCTCTCAAATATATAATCAAAAATAATTTTGAACATTCCCTCGTTCTCTCTGACTCTCTCAGTTCCCTCCAAAAACTTAAATCCAGTCCTCTTCTTCATCCTGATGATCACTTTGAATGCCTTATTCGAGTGATGATAGCCTCCATTCAAAGCTCTGGTAAAACTGTAACTCTGATTTGGATTCCTGGACATGTTGGTATCATGGGTAATGATATTGCGGATGCCTTGGCAAAACAAGGAGCGTCCAACCCTGTTGTTACCCTCGTAAACCACATTCCCTTATCTGACATTTTTTCCATCATCAAAGAAAGATCCCGCAATGTTTGGTCGGAGTATTGGCACATTGCTAGTCAATCCAAGGGAGCCTGCTATGCCTCAATACAAATGACTATTCCATCAAAATCGTGGTTTCAGCAATTCCCCCATTTTTCCAAAAAATAAGTTTCTTCACTCATCCGAATGAGGATCGGACATTGTTCCGTTCCTTCCCACCTTTTTAAACTTCACGTCGTTGACTCCCCAGATTGTCCATTCTGTGGTCTAGAAGTGGGAACTTTAGATCACATCTTTTTTGGTTGTCCCTCTCTAAACAAATATCCTCTCTTCTATCAAGCCTTATCTAAAATTGCCTCCCCTCTATTCAACATTTCTTCTCTTCTAAGTCTGAACTTGACTCAAATTTTCATTTTAATTTTGAAATTAGCCTATTTGAATAAAATTAATATCTAAATTCACCTTCGTTTCTCCATAATTTTAAATGATGGCCAAGAACACCCTTGAAGGGTGAAAGCCAGAAATAATGGAAAAAATTGACTTGATCACACGTACCTACGTCAAAACCCTTGAAAAAGCTATCTTATGCATGTTTTTAAATTTTTGTAATAGACTTGTTCACACTTACATAAGAACCCCTGTAAAAGCTATCTTAAACATGTGTGTTACTTTTTGAAAGAGACTCGTTCACTAACACGCGAGAACCTCTGTAAAAGCTATCTTATACAGCTTTTTAACTTTTTGAAATTGAGTTGTTCACACTTTCGCAAAAATCCCTGTAAAAGCTATCTTATACATGTTTGAAATTTTTTTGAAATTGAGTTGTTCACACTTTCGCAAAAAATCCCTGTAAAAGCTATCTTATACATGTTTGAAATTTTTTTGAAATTGAGTTGTTCACACTAACGTTAGAACCCCTGTAAAAGCTATCGATAACATGTTTGTAATTTTTTGTAAATTTCTTGTTCACAAGTGCGTAAGTACCACTGTAGAAGTAATCTTATTTTTGTAGCTTTTTGTTTGTAGCTTTTTGAAATTAACTTATTCACATGTACCTACCTAAGAACTCATGTAAACGCTATCGTTAACATGTTTATAAATTTTTGTAATTGTCTTGTTCACAAGTACGCAAAAAATCCGGAAAAAGCTATCTTGTACATATGTGTAATTTTTTGTAAGGTCTTGTTCACAAGTACGTAAGTACCACTGTAGAATTTATCTTATACATGTTTGTAGCTTTTCGAAATTAACTTATTCACACGTACGCAAGAACTCATGTAAACGCTATCGTTAACATGTTTGTAAATTTTTGTAATAGTCTTTTTCACACGTACCTAAAAACCCTGTAAAAGCTATCGATAACAAAAATGATTTAAGATTTTCACGGCCAAAAGTATTTTTGTTATTTGTTTTTGGGGTGTTATGCCGTGTTGCGCTAACTCCTTCTTTAGCCAACGTTTCGGACAGCATTGCAGTGTCCATCATCAGGGCAGATGTGTTATTGTTATGTGTTATTCAAATAACACATCTGCCCTGATGATGGACACTGCAATGCTGTCCGAAACGTTGGCTAAAGAAGGAGTTAGCGCAACACGGCATAACACCCCAAAAACAAATAACAAAAATATCGATAACAAGTTTAGAATTTTTTGTAATTGTCTTGTTCACACGTACCTACATAATAACCCCTGTAGAAGCTATCTTATAGATGTTAGTAAATTTTTGAAATTAACTTATTCACACGTACGTAAGAACTCCTGTAAACGCTATCGTTAACAAGTTTGTAACTTTTTGTAATTATCTTGTTCACAAGTACTCAAAAAACCCTGTAAAAGCTATCCTTTACATGTTTGTAATTTTTTGAATTTGACTTGTTCACACTTATGTTAGAACCCCTGTAAAAGCTATCTTAAACATGTTTGTAACTTCATGTTACTGTCTTGTTTTCACGTACGCAAAGACCCCTGTAAAAGCTATCTTTTAATGTTTGTAACTTTTTGTAATTGTCTTGTTCACACGTACGTAAAAAAACCCCTGTAAAAGCTATCGATAACAAGTTTATAATTTTTTGTAATTGTCTTGTTCACACGTACATAATAACCCCTGTAGAAGCTATCTTATACATGTTTGTAACTTTTTGTAATTGTCTTGTTCACAAGTACGTAAGTACCACTGTAGAAGTTATCTTATACATGTTTGTACCTTTTTGAAATTAACTTATTCACACGTACGTAAGAACTCATGTAAACGCTATCGTTAATATGTTTGTAACTTTTTGTAATTTTCTTGTTCTCACGTACGTAAGAACCACTGTTAAATAAATCTAATATATGTTTGTAATTGTCTTGTTCACAAGTACGTAAGAACCCCTGTAAAATCTATCTTATAAATGTTTTTAATTTTTTCAAATTGACTTGTTCACTCACGCAAAAAACCCTGTAAAAGCAATCTTGTACATGTTTGTAATTTTTTGAAATTGACTAGTTCACACTTACGTAAGAACCTCTGTAAAAGCTATCTTAAACATGTGTGTTACTTTTTGAAAGAGACTTGTTCACAAGCACGTAAGAACCTCTATAAAAGCTTTCTTTTAAATGGTTATAATTTTTTGAAATGGACTCGCTTACAGTAACGGAAGATCACCTGTAAAAGCTGTTTCATGTATTGTCATGGTTTGAAGTCGGCCCCCCCAAGACAAGTGCGCCGCTGCTCAGCCGGCCTTAGCGGGGAATTCAACAGTCAACTCACTTAGAATCCAACTAACCATCAGGCAGAGAGGGTGGACCCAACACCAACTGTCTTACATCAAACACTCTCTTTGCCTCATTCACATTCATACAACCTCTCTTACGCACTCTTCCGTTATTCCAACATGTTCTTAATGCACTGCTAGTCTGGCTTCATAGGTCAATGTTCTTATCAGTCTTTCCGTCTATCGTCAACAATCGTCTGTATATTATTACAGTATATACATTTATACTAAATTATCTTTCAAAGCTTCACGCGTCTTGAATAATTTATACATGTTTTGAAATAAACTATAGGTGATATTCATTTGAAAACTAGTTGTACTCCACAACGCGTTGCTGTGGCTCAGTCGGTCTGTGTAGATAGAGAAACAATAATAAGACCGTAGCAATAATATTTAGGTGCTTTCGTTTCGTTTATGAACTTTGCTGCCCAGAATCGTTTAAGAACGTTTTAAATACCTATTTAGTTATACCCAGATTACACATCTGCCCTGATGATGGACACTGTAATACTCTCCGAAACATTGGCTAAAGAAGGAGACCAACATCCATCACTGTAAGTATTTTATAAGTCTAAAATGGATTTAAAATGGAAGCAGCTTGGCAAGAAAAATAAATACATAAAACGTTACACACAGATGTTAAAGAAACGTTTTGTTACAAAAATGTTGAATATTTAAAAAATATATTAACCTATATTTATACCAATACATTATAGCGCTTCGATAGTGACAGAGCCGGGCCTGGACAGGCGCGATAGGAGCAATCCACTCCAGGCGCCGACTTGTCAAGTTGATAATACCTAGCACCTAACACAGTGCCCTTGAGGTTCTTACTAGCGCTAGGCGCCGTTTGACTCAGTTTTCTCTTATTTGATAGTGAAATACAATCTAAAATTACTAAAATTTCGATTGATTTCATAATATTGTGTGCACGTAGTTTTCGTTTTGCTAATACATTATCTCCAGCAGCTCGAGTCCGCTCGAGAATGAAAGATAACCCATTGAAAGGTCATTTAAAAATATCATCGATATCACATGCAAAATGCTAAGTATGACATCTGGAGACAGTGAGATGGCTTCCCCGATTGGTGTATAGTGCCTGACAATTCAGATCTAGTCAGTGAATGTTTGTCTTACATCAGGGCGATACTGGGAGTATCTTCCAGTCTGGAACGTGACACAAATATACCTTATATATACCGCGACCTTCGGATTACTTGTGGAGAGCTTCACCCCTCCACCACAGAGACACTCATATTAATTGGAGATAATAACAAAGAATAAAACAATGTTTATGATAATGAAACGCATTAAAACAACTTCCCGATAATTAGACATAAGAAGTCAAGTTTTAAATGAGTAATTTATTTATGAAATCACACAAATTTACTAGGGCACGCCGGGACTTAAACCCGCGACGTCCAGTTTGCTAGTCGATAGCCTTTCCTCTCGACCACAATTACGGACATGTTTGAGATAGTGTACTTTTAATTTAATGTTGGGGTATTATGCCGTGTTTCCAGGGCCTGCCGGCCGGTCGTGTTGCGTGTTGCGACGTGTTTCATGTATCGGACTGCGAATCACGTCCGCAATTCTATACTTTACATTGTTGTATATAAGCAGCCGTACTTGGCGAAACTTCAATTCATCCAAAAAAAAGGTCGTATAAAAACGGTGTACATTATGAATACCATCAAATATGTTTCAGATAAATTGAAGGTTTTCCTATCGTTTCGCTTCAGTTGAATACAAATCAAAAAAATAATTACTGAGAAAAAAATATAAATGTAAACTACTAAAAAATATTTTTTTTCAATAGAAAATAAAAAAAATGTATGAACGGGTAAAGGAAAAAAACTAAAAGATACAGTTTTATAGCTAAGATTATCTGCGACAGTTTCGCTTGATTAACTTTTTGCTATCTCATAACATTATTGACAAAATAAATAAATACGAGTTTTGTGAATTCTTGAAATCGAGCGTTGCCAGACTCCGTTTGTCAAGCGATTTTAATGCCTACATCCTACAATATGAGGTATACCAAGAATATACACATTTTTGGCTTGTAGCTTCATCTTAAAGCGAAGCTTAATGCTAAATCACTGTTTTGATTAATCTTTATAACGAATTGGTGTACATTATGAATACCAAAAAATTAGCATTACATAAATTGAAGGTTTTCCTATCGTTTCGCTTCAGTAGAATACAAATCAAAAAATTAATAACTGAACAAAAAATATAAATGTAAACTACTAAAAAATATTTTTTTTCAATAGAAATGTATGAACGGGTAATGGAAAAAAAATATAGTTTTAAAGCTAAGATTATCTGCGACAGTTTCGCTTGATTAACTTTTTGCTATCTCATAACATTATTGACAAAATAAATAAATACGAGTTTTGTGAATTCTTGAAATCGAGCGTTTCCAGACTCCGTTTGTCAAGCGATTTTAATGCCTACATCCTACAATATGAGGTATACCAAGAATATACACATTTTTGGCTTGTAGCTTCATCTTAAAGCGAAGCTTAATGCTAAATCACTGTTTTGATTAATCTTTATAACGAATTGGTGTACATTATGAATACCAAAAAATTAGCTGTACATAAATTGAAGGTTTTCCTATCGTTTCGCATCAGTAGAATACTAATCAAAAATTTAATTACTGAACAAAAAATATAAATGTAAACTACTAAAAAATTTTTTCTTTCAATAGAAATGTATGAACGGGAAATGGAAAAAAAATAAAAAATACATAGTTTTATAGCTAAGATTATCTGCGACAGTTTCGCTTGATTAACTTTTTGCTTTCTCATAACATTATTGACAAAATAAATAAAAAGGAGTTTTGTGAATTCTTGAAATCGAGCGTTTCCAGACTCCGTTTGTCAAGCGATTTTAATGCCTACATCCTACAATATGAGGTATACCAAAAATATACACATTTTTGGCTTGTAGCTTCATCTTAAAGCGAAGCTTAATGCTAAATCACTGTTTTGATTAATCTTTATAACGAATTGGTGTACATTATGAATACCAAAAAAATAGCTTTACATAAATTGAAGGTTTTCCTATCGTTTTGCATCAGTAGAATACTAATCAAAAATTTAATTACTGAACAAAAAATATAAATGTAAACTACTAAAAAATATTTTTTTCAATAGAAATGTATGAACGGGTAATGGAAAAAAAATAAAAAATATATAGTTTTAAAGCTAAGATTATCTGCGACAGTTTCGCTTGATTAACTTTTTGCTTTCTCATAACATTATTGACAAAATAAATAAAAAGGAGTTTTGTGAATTCTTGAAATCGAGCGTTTCCAGACTCCGTTTGTCAAGCGATTTTAATGCCTACATCCAACAATGTGAGGTATACCAAAAATATACACATTTTTGGCTTGTAGCTTCATCTTAAAGCGAAGCTTAATGCTAAATCACTGTTTTGATTAATCTTTATAACGAATTGGTGTACATTATGAATACCAAAAAATTAGCTTTACATAAATTGAAGGTTTTCCTATCGTTTCGCATCAGTAAAATACAAATCAAAAAATTAATTACTGAACAAAAAATATAAATGTAAACTACTAAAAAATATTTTTTTTCAATAGAAATGTATGAACGGGTAATGGAAAAAAATTAAAAAATATATAGTTTTAAAGCTAAGATTATCTGCGACAGTTTCGCTTGATCAACTTTTTGCTATCTCATAACATTATTGACAAAATAAATAAATAAGAGTTTTGTGAATTCTTGAAATCGAGCGTTTCCAGACTCCGTTTATCAAGCGATTTTAATGCCTACATCCTACAATATGAGGTATACCAAGAATATACACATTTTTGGCTTGTAGCTTCATCTTAAAGCGAAGCTTAATGCTAAATCACTGTTTTGATTAATCTTTATAACGAATTGGTGTACATTATGAATACCAAAAAATTATCTTTACATAAATTGAAGGTTTTCCTATCGTTTCGCATCAGTAGAATACTAATCAAAAAATTAATAACTGAACAAAAAATATAAATGTAAACTACTAAAAAATATTTTTTTCAATAGAAATGTATGAACGGGTAATGGAAAAAAATATAGTTTTAAAGCTAAGATTATCTGCGACAGTTTCGCTTGATTAACTTTTTGCTTTCTCATAACATTATTGACAAAATAAATAAAAAGGAGTTTTGTGAATTCTTGAAATCGAGCGTTTCCAGACTCCGTTTGTCAAGCGATTTTAATGCCTACATCCTACAATATGAGGTATACCAAAAATATACACATTTTTGGCTTGTAGCTTCATCTTAAAGCGAAGCTTAATGCTAAATTACAGTTTTGATTAATCTTTATGACGAATTGGTGTACATTATGAATACCAAAAAATTACATAAATTGAAGGTTTTCCTATCGTTTCGCTTCAGTAGAATACAAATCAAAAAATTAATAACTGAACAAAAAATATAAATGTAAACTACTTAAAAATATATTTTTTCAATATAAATGTATGAACGGGTAATGGAAAAAAATTTTGAAAAAATATAGTTTTAAAGCTAAGATTATCTGCGACAGTTTCGCTTGATTAACTTTTTGCTTTCTCATAACATTATTGACAAAATAAATAAAAAGGAGTTTTGTGAATTCTTGAAATCGAGCGTTTCCAGACTCCGTTTGTCAAGCGATTTTAATGCCTACATCCTACAATATGAGGTATACCAAAAATATACACATTTTTGGCTTGTAGCTTCATCTTAAAGCGAAGCTTAATGCTAAATCACTATTTGATTAATCTTTATAACGAATTGGTGTACATTATGAATACCAAAAAATTAGCTTTACATAAATTGAAGGTTTTCCTATCGTTTCGCATCAGTATAATACTAATCAAAAAATTAATTACTGAACAAAAAATATAAATGTAAACTACGAAAAAATATTTATTTTCAATAGAAATGTATGAACGGGTAATGGAAAAAAATTAAAAAATATATAGTTTTAAAGCTAAGATTATCTGCGACAGTTTCGCTTGATTAACTTTTTGCTTTCTCATAACATTATCGACAAAATAAATAAGAAGGAGTTTTTTGAATTCTTGAAATCGAGCGTTTCCAGACTCCGTTTGTCAAGCGATTTTAATGCCTACATCCTACAATATGAGGTATACAAAAAATAAACACATTTTTGGCTTGTAGCTTCATCTTAAAGCCAAGCTTAATGCTAAATCACTGTTTTGATTAATTTTTATAACGAATTGGTGTACATTATGAATACCAAAAAATTAGCTTTACATAAATTGAAGGTTTTCCTATCGTTTCGCATCAGTAGAATACTAATCAAAAATTTAATTACTGAACAAAAAATATAAATGTAAACTACTAAAAAATATTTTTTTCAATAGAAATGTATGAACTGGTAATGGAAAAAAATTAAAAAATATATAGTTTTAAAGCTAAGATTATCTGCGACAGTTTCGCTTGATTAACTTTTTGCTTTCTCATAACATTATTGACAAAATAAATAAAAAGGAGTTTTGTGAATTCTTGAAATCGAGCGTTTCCAGACTCCGTTTGTCAAGCGATTTTAATGCCTACATCCTACAATATGAGGTATACCAAAAATATACACATTTTTGGCTTGTAGCTTCATCTCAAAGCGAAGCTTAATGCTAAATCACTGTTTTGATTAATCTTTATAACGAATTGGTGTACATTATGAATACCAAAAATTAGCTTAACATAATTTGAAGGTTTTCCTATCGTTTCGCTTCAGTAGAATAGAAATCAAAAAATTAATAACTGAACAAAAAATATAAATGTAAACTACTAAAAAATATATTTTTTCAATAGAAATGTATGAACGGGTAATGGAAAAAAATATAGTTTTAAAGCTGGGACTATCTGCGACAGTTTCGCTTGATTAACTTTTTGCTATCTCATAACATTATTGACAAAATAAATAAATACGAGTTTTATGAATTCTTGAAATCGAGCGTTTCCAGACTCCGTTTGTCAAGCGATTTTAATGCCTACATCCTACAATATGAGGTATACCAAGAATATACACATTTTTGGCTTGTAGCTTCATCTTAAAGCGAAGCTTAATGCTAAATCACTGTTTTGATTAATCTTTATAACGAATTGGTGTAGATTATGAATACCAAAAAATTAGCTTTACATAAATTGAAGGTTTTCCTATCGTTTCGCTTCAGTAGAATACAAATCAAAAAATTAATAACTTAACAAAAAATATAAATGTAAACTAATAAAAAATATTTTTTTTCAATAGAAATGTATGAACGGGTAATGGAAAAAAATTAAAAAATATACAGTTTTAAAGCGAAGATTATCTGCGACAGTTTCGCTTGATTAACTTTTTGCTTTCTCATAACATTATTGACAAAATAAATAAAAAGGGGTTTTGTGAATACTTGAAATCGAGCGTTTCCAGACTCCGTTTGTCAAGCGATTTTAATGCCTACATCCTACAATATGAGGTGTACCAAAAATAAACACATTTTTGGCTTGTAGCTTCATCTTAAAGCGAAGCTTAATGCTAAATCACTGTTTTGATTAATCTTTATAACGAATTGGTGTACATTATGAATACCAAAAATTAACTTTACATAAATTGAAGGTTTTCCTATCATTTCGCTTCAGTAGAATACAAATCAAAAAAATTAATAACTGAACAAAAAATATAAATGTAAACTACTAAAAAATATTTTTTTTCAATAGAAATGTATGAACGGGTAATGGAAAAAAATTAAAAAAATATGTAGTTTTAAAGCTAAAATTATCTGCGACAGTTTCGCTTGATTAACTTTTTGCTATCTCATAACATTATTGACAAAATAAATAAAAAGGAGTTTTGTGAATTCTTGAAATCGAGCGTTTCCAGACTCCGTTTGTCAAGCGATTTTAATGCCTACATCCTACAATATGAGGTATACCAAAAATAAACACATTTTTGGCTTGTAGCTTCATCTTAAAGCCAAGCTTAATGCTAAATCACTGTTTTGATTAATCTTTATAACGAATTGGTGTACATTATGAATACCAAAAAATTAGCTTTACATAAATTGAAGGTTTTCCTATCGTTTCGCATCAGTAGAATACTAATCAAAAAATTAATTACTGAACAAAAAATATAAATGTAAACTACTAAAAAATATTTTTTTTTCAATAGAAATGTATGAACGGGTAATGGAAAAAAAAATATAGTTTTAAAGCTAAGATTATCTGCGACAGTTTCGCTTGATTAACTTTTTGCTATCTCATAACATTATTGACAAAATAAATAAATACGAGTTTTGTGAATTCTTGAAATCGAGCGTTTCCAGACTCCGTTTGTCAAGCGATTTTAATGCCTACATCCTACAATATGAGGTATACCAAGAATATACACATTTTTGGCTTGTAGCTTCATCTTAAAGCGAAGCTTAATGCTAAATCATTGTTTTGATTAATCTTTATAACGAATTGGTGTACATTATGAATACAAAAAAAATAGCTTTACATAAATTGAAGGTTTTCCTATCGTTTGGCATCAGTGGAATACTAATCAAAAAATTAATGACTGAACAAAAAATATAAATGTAAACTACTAAAAAATATTTTTTTTCAATAGAAATGTATGAACGGGTAATGGAAAAAAATAAAAAAATATATAGTTTTAAAGCTAAGATTATCTGCGACAGTTTCGCTTGATTAACTTTTTGCTATCTCATAACATTATTGACAAAATAAATAAATACGAGTTTTGTGAATTCTTGAAATCGAGCGTTTCCAGACTCCGTTTGTCAAGCGATTTTAATGCCTACATCCTACAATATGAGGTATACCAAGAATATACACATTTTTGGCTTGTAGCTTCATCTTAAAGCGAAGCTTAATGCTAAATCACTGTTTTGATTAATTTTTATAACGAATTGGTGTACATTATGAATACCAAAAAATTAGCTTTACATAAGTTGAAGGTTTTCCTATCGTTTCGCATCAGTAGAATACTAATCAAAAATTTAATTACTGAACAAAAAATATAAATGTAAACTACTAAAAAATATTTTTTTCAATAGAAATGTATGAACGGGTAATGGAAAAAAATTAAAAAATATATAGTTTTAAAGCTAAGATTATCTGCGACAGTTTCGCTTGATTAACTTTTTGCTTTCTCATAACATTATTGACAAAATAAATAAAAAGGAGTTTTGTGAATTCTTGAAATCGAGCGTTTCCAGACTCCGTTTGTCAAGCGATTTTAATGCCTACATCCTACAATATGAGGTATACCAAAAATATACACATTTTTGGCTTGTAGCTTCATCTCAAAGCGAAGCTTAATGCTAAATCACTGTTTTGATTAATCTTTATAACGAATTGGTGAACATTATGAATACCAAAAATTAGCTTAACATAATTTGAAGGTTTTCCTATCGTTTCGCTTCAGTAGAATACAAATCAAAAAATTAATAACTGAACAAAAAATATAAATGTAAACTACTAAAAAATATATTTTTTCAATAGAAATGTATGAACGGGTAATGGAAAAAAATATAGTTTTAAAGCTGGGACTATCTGCGACAGTTTCGCTTGATTAACTTTTTGCTATCTCATAACATTATTGACAAAATAAATAAATACGAGTTTTATGAATTCTTGAAATCGAGCGTTTCCAGACTCCGTTTGTCAAGCGATTTTAATGCCTACATCCTACAATATGAGGTATACCAAGAATATACACATTTTTGGCTTGTAGCTTCATCTTAAAGCGAAGCTTAATGCTAAATCACTGTTTTGATTAATCTTTATAACGAATTGGTGTAGATTATGAATACCAAAAAATTAGCTTTACATAAATTGAAGGTTTTCCTATCGTTTCGCTTCAGTAGAATACAAATCAAAAAATTAATAACTGAACAAAAAATATAAATGTAAACTAATAAAAAATATTTTTTTTCAATAGAAATGTATGAACGGGTAATGGAAAAAAATTAAAAAATATATAGTTTTAAAGCTAAAATTATCTGCGACAGTTTCGCTTGATTAACTTTTTGCTATCTCATAACATTATTGACAAAATAAATAAAAAGGAGTTTTGTGAATTCTTTAAATCGAGCGTTTCCAGACTCCGTTTGTCAAGCGATTTTAATGCCTACATCCTACAATATGAGGTATACCAAAAATAAACACATTTTTGGCTTGTAGCTTCATCTTAAAGCCAAGCTTAATGCTAAATCACTGTTTTGATTAATCTTTATAACGAATTGGTGTACATTATGAATACCAAAAAATTAGCTTTACATAAATTGAAGGTTTTCCTATCGTTTCGCATCAGTAGAATACTAATCAAAAAATTAATTACTGAACAAAAAATATAAATGTAAACTACTAAAAAATATTTTTTTTCAATAGAAATGTATGAACGGGTAATGGAAAAAAAAATATAGTTTTAAAGCTAAGATTATCTGCGATAGTTTCGCTTGATTAACTTTTTGCTATCTCATAACATTATTGACAAAATAAATAAATACGAGTTTTGTGAATTCTTGAAATCGAGCGTTTCCAGACTCCGTTTGTCAAGCGATTTTAATGCCTACATCCTACAATATGAGGTATACCAAGAATATACACATTTTTGGCTTGTAGCTTCATCTTAAAGCGAAGCTTAATGCTAAATCACTGTTTTGATTAATCTTTATAACGAATTGGTGTACATTATGAATACCAAAAAATTAGCTTTACATAAATTGAAGGTTTTCCTATCGTTTCGCATCAGTAGAATACTAATCAAAAATTTAATTACTGAACAAAAAATATAAATGTAAACTACTAAAAATTTTTTTTTTCAGTAGAAATGTATGAACGGGTAATGGAAAAAAATTAAAAAATATATAGTTTTAAAGCTAAGATTATCTGCGACAGTTTCGCTTGATTAACTTTTTGCTTTCTCATAACATTATTGACAAAATAAATAAAAAGGAGTTTTGTGAATTCTTGAAATCGAGCGTTTCCAGACTCCGTTTGTCAAGCGATTTTAATGCCTACATCCTACAATATGAGGTATACCAAGAATATACACATTTTTGGCTTGTAGCTTCATCTTAAAGCGAAGCTTAATGCTAAATCACTGTTTTGATTAATCTTTATAACGAATTGGTGTACATTATGAATACCAAAAAATTAGCTTTACATAAATTGAAGGTTTTCCTATCGTTTCGCATCAGTAGAATACGAATCAAAAATTTAATTACTGAACAAAAAATATAAATGTAAACTACTAAAAAATTTTTTTTTCAGTAGAAATGTATGAACGGGTAATGGAAAAAAATTAAAAAATATATAGTTTTAAAGCTAAGATTATCTGCGACAGTTTCGCTTGATTAACTTTTTGCTTTCTCATAACATTATTGACAAAATAAATAAAAAGGAGTTTTGTGAATTCTTGAAATCGAGCGTTTCCAGACTCCGTTTGTCAAGCGATTTTAATGCCTACATCCTACAATATGAGGTATACCAAGAATATACACATTTTTGGCTTGTAGCTTCATCTTAAAGCGAAGCTTAATGCTAAATCACTGTTTTGATTAATTTTTATAACGAATTGGTGTACATTATGAATACCAAAAAATTAGCTTTACATAAATTGAAGGTTTTCCTATCGTTACGCATCAGTAGAATACTAATCAAAAATTTAATTACTGAACAAAAAATATAAATGTAAACTACTAAAAAATATTTTTTTCAATAGAAATGTATGAACGGGTAATGGAAAAAAATTAAAAAATATATAGTTTTAAAGCTAAGATTATCTGCGACAGTTTCGCTTGATTAACTTTTTGCTTTCTCATAACATTATTGACAAAATAAATAAAAAGGAGTTTTGTGAATTCTTGAAACCGAGCGTTTCCAGACTCCGTTTGTCAAGCGATTTTAATGCCTACATCCTACAATATGAGGTATACCAAAAATATACACATTTTTGGCTTGTAGCTTCATCTCAAAGCGAAGCTTAATGCTAAATCACTGTTTTGATTAATCTTTATAACGAATTGGTGTACATTATGAATACCAAAAATTAGCTTAATATAATTTGAAGGTTTTCCTATCGTTTCGCTTCAGTAGAATAGAAATCAAAAAATTAATAACTGAACAAAAAATATAAATGTAAACTACTAAAAAATATATTTTTTCAATAGAAATGTATGAACGGGTAATGGAAAAAAATATAGTTTTAAAGCTGGGATTATCTGCGACAGTTTCGCTTGATTAACTTTTTGCTATCTCATAACATTATTGACAAAATAAATAAATACGAGTTTTATGAATTCTTGAAATCGAGCGTTTCCAGACTCCGTTTGTCAAGCGATTTTAATGCCTACATCCTACAATATGAGGTATACCAAGAATATACACATTTTTGGCTTGTAGCTTCATCTTAAAGCGAAGCTTAATGCTAAATCACTGTTTTGATTAATCTTTATAACGAATTGGTGTAGATTATGAATACCAAAAAATTAGCTTTACATAAATTGAAGGTTTTCCTATCGTTTCGCTTCAGTAGAATACAAATCAAAAAATTAATAACTGAACAAAAAATATAAATGTAAACTAATAAAAAATATTTTTTTTCAATAGAAATGTATGAACGGGTAATGGAAAAAAATTAAAAAATATATAGTTTTAAAGCTAAAATTATCTGCGACAGTTTCGCTTGATTAACTTTTTGCTTTCTCATAACATTATTGACAAAATAAATAAAAAGGAGTTTTATGAATTCTTGAAATCGAGCGTTTCCAGACTCCGTTTGTCAAGCGATTTTAATGCCTACATCCTACAATATGAGGTATACCAAAAATATACACATTTTTGGCTTGTAGCTTCATCTTAAAGCGAAGCTTAATGCTAAATCACTGTTTTGATTAATCTTTATAACGAATTCGTGTACATTATCAATACCAAAAAATTAGCTTTACATAAATTGAAGGTTTTCCTATCGTTTCGCTTCAGTAGAATACAAATCAAAAAATTAATAACTGAACAAAAAATATAAATGTAAACTACTTAAAAATATATTTTTTCAATAGAAATGTATGAACGGGTAATGGAAAAAAATTAAAAAAATATACAGTTTTAAAGCGAAGATTATCTGCGACAGTTTCGCTTGATTAACTTTTTGCTTTCTCATAACATTATTGACAAAATAAATAAAAAGGGGTTTTGTGAATACTTGAAATCGAGCGTTTCCAGACTCCGTTTGTCAAGCGATTTTAATGCCTACATCCTACAATATGAGGTGTACCAAAAATAAACACATTTTTGGCTTGTAGCTTCATCTTAAAGCGAAGCTTAATGCTAAATCACTGTTTTGATTAATCTTTATAACGAATTGGTGTACATTATGAATACCAAAAATTAACTTTACATAAATTGAAGGTTTTCCTATTGTTTCGCATCAGTAGAATACTAATCAAAAATTTAATTACTGAACAAAAAATATAAATGTAAACTACTAAAAAATATTTTTTTCAATAGAAATGTATGAACGGGTAATGGAAAAAAATTAAAAAATATATAGTTTTAAAGCTAAGATTATCTGCGACAGTTTCGCTTGATTAACTTTTTGCTTTCTCATAACATTATTGACAAAATAAATAAAAAGGAGTTTTGTGAATTCTTGAAATCGAGCGTTTCCAGACTCCGTTTGTCAAGCGATTTTAATGCCTACATCCTACAATATGAGGTATACCAAAAATATACACATTTTTGGCTTGTAGCTTCATCTCAAAGCGAAGCTTAATGCTAAATCACTGTTTTGATTAATCTTTATAACGAATTGGTGTACATTATGAATACCAAAAATTAGCTTACCATAATTTGAAGGTTTTCCTATCGTTTCGCTTCAGTAGAATAGAAATCAAAAAATTAATAATTGAACAAAAAATATAAATGTAAACTACTAAAAAATATATTTTTTCAATAGAAATGTATGAACGGGTAATGGAAAAAAATATAGTTTTAAAGCTGGGATTATCTGCGACAGTTTCGCTTGATTAACTTTTTGCTATCTCATAACATTATTGACAAAATAAATAAATACGAGTTTTATGAATTCTTGAAATCGAGCGTTTCCAGACTCCGTTTGTCAAGCGATTTTAATGCCTACATCCTACAATATGAGGTATACCAAGAATATACACATTTTTGGCTTGTAGCTTCATCTTAAAGCGAAGCTTAATGCTAAATCACTGTTTTGATTAATCTTTATAACGAATTGGTGTAGATTATGAATACCAAAAAATTAGCTTTACATAAATTGAAGGTTTTCCTATCGTTTCGCTTCAGTAGAATACAAATCAAAAAATTAATAACTGAACAAAAAATATAAATGTAAACTAATAAAAAATATTTTTTTTCAATAGAAATGTATGAACGGGTAATGGAAAAAAATTAAAAAATATATAGTTTTAAAGCTAAAATTATCTGCGACAGTTTCGCTTGATTAACTTTTTGCTTTCTCATAACATTATTGACAAAATAAATAAAAAGGAGTTTTATGAATTCTTGAAATCGAGCGTTTCCAGACTCCGTTTGTCAAGCGATTTTAATGCCTACATCCTACAATATGAGGTATACCAAAAATATACACATTTTTGGCTTGTAGCTTCATCTTAAAGCGAAGCTTAATGCTAAATCACTGTTTTGATTAATCTTTATAACGAATTCGTGTACATTATCAATACCAAAAAATTAGCTTTACATAAATTGAAGGTTTTCCTATCGTTTCGCTTCAGTAGAATACAAATCAAAAAATTAATAACTGAACAAAAAATATAAATGTAAACTACTTAAAAATATATTTTTTCAATAGAAATGTATGAACGGGTAATGGAAAAAAATTAAAAAAATATACAGTTTTAAAGCGAAGATTATCTGCGACAGTTTCGCTTGATTAACTTTTTGCTTTCTCATAACATTATTGAGAAAATAAATAAAAAGGGGTTTTGTGAATACTTGAAATCGAGCGTTTCCAGACTCCGTTTGTCAAGCGATTTTAATGCCTACATCCTACAATATGAGGTGTACCAAAAATAAACACATTTTTGGCTTGTAGCTTCATCTTAAAGCGAAGCTTAATGCTAAATCACTGTTTTGATTAATCTTTATAACGAATTGGTGTACATTATGAATACCAAAAATTAACTTTACATAAATTGAAGGTTTTCCTATCATTTCGCTTCAGTAGAATACAAATCAAAAAAATTAATAACTGAACAAAAAATATAAATGTAAACTACTAAAAAATATTTTTTTTCAATAGAAATGTATGAACGGGTAATGGAAAAAAATTAAAAAAATATGTAGTTTTAAAGCTAAAATTATCTGCGACAGTTTCGCTTGATTAACTTTTTGCTATCTCATAACATTATTGACAAAATAAATAAAAAGGAGTTTTGTGAATTCTTGAAATCGAGCGTTTCCAGACTCCGTTTGTCAAGCGATTTTAATGCCTACATCCTACAATATGAGGTATACCAAAAATAAACACATTTTTGGCTTGTAGCTTCATCTTAAAGCCAAGCTTAATGCTAAATCACTGTTTTGATTAATCTTTATAACGAATTGGTGTACATTATGAATACCAAAAAATTAGCTTTACATAAATTGAAGGTTTTCCTATCGTTTCGCATCAGTAGAATACTAATCAAAAATTTAATTACTGAACAAAAAATATAAATGTAAACTACTAAAAAATATTTTTTTTCAGTAGAAATGTATGAACGTGTAATGGAAAAAAATTAAAAAATATATAGTTTTAAAGCTAAGATTATCTGCGACAGTTTCGCTTGATTAACTTTTTGCTTTCTCATAACATTATTGACAAAATAAATAAAAAGGAGTTTTGTGAATTCTTGAAATCGAGCGTTTCCAGACTCCGTTTGTCAAGCGATTTTAATGCCTACATCCTACAATATGAGGTATACCAAGAATATACCAAGGTATACCAAGAATATACACACAGCGAAGCTTAATGCTAAATCACTGTTTTGATTAATCTTTATAACGAATTGGTGTACATTATGAATACCAAAAATTAGCTTTACATAAATTGAAAGATTTCCTATCATTTCGCTTCAGTAGAATACAAATCAAAAAATTAATAACTGAACAAAAAATATAAATGTAAACTACTAAAAAATATTTTTTTTCAATAGAAATGTATGAACGGGTAATGGAAAAAAAAATAGTTTTAAAGCTAAGATTATCTGCGACAGTTTCGCTTGATTAACTTTTTGCTTTCTCATAACATTATTGACAAAATAAATAAAAAGGAGTTTTGTGAATTCTTTAAATCGAGCGTTTCCAGACTCCGTTTGTCAAGCGATTTTAATGCCTACATCCTACAATATGAGGTATACCAAAAATATACACATTTTTGGCTTGTAGCTTCATCTTAAAGCGAAGCTTAATGCTAAATCACTGTTTTGATTAATCTTTATAACGAATTGGTGTACATTATGAATACCAAAAAATTAGCTTTACATTAATTGAAGGTTTTCCTATCGTTTCGCATCAGTAGAATACTAATCAAAAATTTAATTACTGAACAAAAAATATAAATGTAAACTACTAAAAAATATTTTTTTTCAATAGAAATGTATGAACGGGTAATGGAAAAAAATTAAAAAATATATAGTTTTAAAGCTATGATTATCTGCGACAGTTTCGCTTGATTAACTTTTTGCTTTCTCATAACATTATTGACAAAATAAATAAAAAGGGGTTTTGTGAATTCTTGAAATCGAGCGTTTCCAGACTCCGTTTGTCAAGCGATTTTAATGCCTACATCCTACAATATGAGGTATACCAAAAATATACACATTTTTGGCTTGTAGCTTCATCTTAAAGCGAAGCTTAATGCTAAATCACTGTTTTGATTAATCTTTATAACGAATTGGTGTACATTATGAATACCAAAAAATTAGCTTTACATAAATTGAAGGTTTTCCTATCGTTTCGCATCAGTAGAATACTAATCAAAAAATTAATAACTGAACAAAAAATATAATTGTAAACTACTAAAAAATATTTTTTTTCAATAGAAATGTATGAACGGGTAATGGAAAAAAAAATATAGTTTTAAAGCTAAGATTATCTGCGACAGTTTCGCTTGATTAACTTTTTGCTATCTCATAACATTATTGACAAAATAAATAAATACGAGTTTTGTGAATTCTTGAAATCGAGCGTTTCCAGACTCCGTTTGTCAAGCGATTTTAATGCCTACATCCTACAATATGAGGAATACCAAGAATATACACATTTTTGGCTTGTAGCTTCATCTTAAAGCGAAGCTTAATGCTAAATCACTGTTTTGATTAATCTTTATAACGAATTGGTGTACATTATGAATACCAAAAAATTAGCTTTACATAAATTGAAGGTTTTCCTATCGTTTCGCATCAGTAGAATACTAATCAAAAAATAAATAACTGAACAAAAAATATAATTGTAAACTACTAAAAAATATTTTTTTTCAATAGAAATGTATGAACGGGTAATGGAAAAAAATTAAAAAATATATAGTTTTAAAGCTAAGATTATCTGCGACAGTTTCGCTTGATTAACTTTTTGCTTTCTCATAACATTATTGACAAAATAAATAAAAAGGAGTTTTGTGAATTCTTGAAATCGAGCGTTTCCAGACTCCGTTTGTCAAGCGATTTTAATGCCTACATCCTACAATATGAGGTATACCAAAAATATACACATTTTTGGCTTGTAGCTTCATCTTAAAGCGAAGCTTAAAAATAAATCACTGTTTTGATTAATCTTTATAACGAATTGGTGTACATTATGAATACCAAAAAATTAGCTTTACATTAATTGAAGGTTTTCCTATCGTTTCGCATCAGTAGAATACTAATCAAAAATTTAATTACTGAACAAAAAATATAAATGTAAACTACTAAAAAATATTTATTTTCAATAGAAATGTATGAACGGGTAATGGAAAAAAATTAAAAAATATATAGTTTTAAAGCTATGATTATCTGCGACAGTTTCGCTTGATTAACTTTTTGCTTTCTCATAACATTATTGACAAAATAAATAAAAAGGGGTTTTGTGAATTCTTGAAATCGAGCGTTTCCAGACTCCGTTTGTCAAGCGATTTTAATGCCTACATCCTACAATATGAGGTATACGAAAAATATACACATTTTTGGCTTGTAGCTTCATCTTAAAGCGAAGCTTAATGCTAAATCACTGTTTTGATTAATCTTTATAACGATTTGGTGTACATTATGAATACCAAAAAATTAGCTTTACATAAATTGAAGGTTTTCCTATCGTTTCGCATCAGTAGAATACTAATCAAAAAATTAATAACTGAACAAAAAATATAATTGTAAACTACTAAAAAATATTTTTTTTCAATAGAAATGTATGAACGGGTAATGGAAAAAAATTAAAAAATATATAGTTTTAAAGCTAAGATTATCTGCGACAGTTTCGCTTGATTAACTTTTTGCTTTCTCATAACATTATTGACAAAATAAATAAAAAGGAGTTTTGTGAATTCTTGAAATCGAGCGTTTCCAGACTCCGTTTGTCAAGCGATTTTAATGCCTACATCCTACAATATGAGGTATACCAAAAATATACACATTTTTGGCTTGTAGCTTCATCTTAAAGCGAAGCTTAATAATAAATCACTGTTTTGATTAATCTTTATAACGAATTGGTGTACATTATGAATACCAAAAAATTAGCTTTACATAAATTGAAGGTTTTCCTATCGTTTCGCATCAGTAGAATACTAATCAAAAAATTAATTACTGAACAAAAAATATAAATGTAAACTACTAAAAAATATTTTTTTTCAATAGAAATGTATGAACGGGTAATGGAAAAAAAAAAATAGTTTTAAAGCTAAGATTATCTGCGACAGTTTCGCTTGATTAACTTTTTGCTATCTCATAACATTATTGACAAAATAAATAAATACGAGTTTTGTGAATTCTTGAAATCGAGCGTTTCCAGACTCCGTTTGTCAAGCGATTTTAATGCCTACATCCTACAATATGAGGTATACCAAGAATATACACATTTTTGGCTTGTAGCTTCATCTTAAAGCGAAGCTTAATGCTAAATCACTGTTTTGATTAATCTTTATAACGAATTGGTGTACATTATGAATACCAAAAAAATAGCTTTACATAAATTGAAGGTTTTCCTATCGTTTGGCATCAGTGGAATACTAATCAAAAAATTAATGACTGAACAAAAAATATAAATGTAAACTACTAAAAAATATTTTTTTTCAATAGAAATGTATGAACGGGTAATGGAAAAAAATCAAAAAATATATAGTTTTAAAGCTAAGATTATCTGCGACAGTTTCGCTTGATTAACTTTTTGCTTTCTCATAACATTATTGACAAAATAAATAAAAAGGAGTTTTGTGAATTCTTGAAATCGAGCGATTCCAGACTCCGTTTGTCAAGCGATTTTAATGCCTACATCCTACAATATGAGGTATACCAAAAATATACACATTTTTGGCTTGTAGCTTCATCTTAAAGCGAAGCTTAATGCTAAATCACTGTTTTGATTAATCTTTATAACGAATTGGTGTACATTATGAATACCAAAAAATTAGCTTTACATAAATTGAAGGTTTTCCTATCGTTTCGCTTCAGTAGAATACAAATCAAAAAATTAATTACTGAACAAAAAATAAACATGTAAACTACTAAAAAATATTTATTTTCAATAGAAATGTATGAACGGGTAATGGAAAAAAATTAAAAAATATATAGTTTTAAAGCTTTGATTATCTGCGACAGTTTCGCTTGATTAATTTTTTGCTTTTTCATAACATTATTGACAAAATAAATAAAAAGGGGTTTTGTGAATTCTTGAAATCGAGCGTTTCCAGACTCCGTTTGTCAAGCGATTTTAATGCCTTCATCCTACAATATGAGGTATACCAAAAATATACACATTTTTGGCTTGTAGCTTCATCTTAAAGCGAAGCTTAATGCTAAATCACTGTTTTGATTAATCTTTATAACGAATTGGTGTACATTATGAATACCAAAAAAATAGCTTTACATAAATTGAAGGTTTTCCTATCGTTTTGCATCAGTAGAATACTAATCAAAAATTTAATTACTGAACAAAAAATATAAATGTAAACTACTAAAAAATATTTTTTTCAATAGAAATGTATGAACGGGTAATGGAAAAAAATTAAAAAATATATAGTTTTAAAGCTAAGATTATCTGCGACAGTTTCGCTTGATTAACTTTTTGCTTTCTCATAACATTATTGACAAAATAAATAAAAAGGAGTTTTGTGAATTCTTGAAATCGAGCGTTTCCAGACTCCGTTTGTCAAGCGATTTTAATGCCTACATCCAACAATGTGAGGTATACCAAAAATATACACATTTTTGGCTTGTAGCTTCATCTTAAAGCGAAGCTTAATGCTAAATCACTGTTTTGATTAATCTTTATAACGAATTGGTGTACATTATGAATACCAAAAAATTAGCTTTACATAAATTGAAGGTTTTCCTATCGTTTCGCATCAGTAAAATACAAATCAAAAAATTAATTACTGAACAAAAAATATAAATGTAAACTACTAAAAAATATTTTTTTTCAATAGAAATGTATGAACGGGTAATGGAAAAAAATTAAAAAATATATAGTTTTAAAGCTAAGATTATCTGCGACAGTTTCGCTTGATCAACTTTTTGCTATCTCATAACATTATTGACAAAATAAATAAATAAGAGTTTTGTGAATTCTTGAAATCGAGCGTTTCCAGACTCCGTTTATCAAGCGATTTTAATGCCTACATCCTACAATATGAGGTATACCAAGAATATACACATTTTTGGCTTGTAGCTTCATCTTAAAGCGAAGCTTAATGCTAAATCACTGTTTTGATTAATCTTTATAACGAATTGGTGTACATTATGAATACCAAAAAATTATCTTTACATAAATTGAAGGTTTTCCTATCGTTTCGCATCAGTAGAATACTAATCAAAAAATTAATAACTGAACAAAAAATATAAATGTAAACTACTAAAAAATATTTTTTTCAATAGAAATGTATGAACGGGTAATGGAAAAAAATATAGTTTTAAAGCTAAGATTATCTGCGACAGTTTCGCTTGATTAACTTTTTGCTTTCTCATAACATTATTGACAAAATAAATAAAAAGGAGTTTTGTGAATTCTTGAAATCGAGCGTTTCCAGACTCCGTTTGTCAAGCGATTTTAATGCCTACATCCTACAATATGAGGTATACCAAAAATATACACATTTTTGGCTTGTAGCTTCATCTTAAAGCGAAGCTTAATGCTAAATTACAGTTTTGATTAATCTTTATAACGAATTGGTGTACATTATGAATACCAAAAAATTACATAAATTGAAGGTTTTCCTATCGTTTCGCTTCAGTAGAATACAAATCAAAAAATTAATAACTGAACAAAAAATATAAATGTAAACTACTTAAAAATATATTTTTTCAATATAAATGTATGAACGGGTAATGGAAAAAAATTTTGAAAAAATATAGTTTTAAAGCTAAGATTATCTGCGACAGTTTCGCTTGATTAACTTTTTGCTTTCTCATAACATTATTGACAAAATAAATAAAAAGGAGTTTTGTGAATTCTTGAAATCGAGCGTTTCCAGACTCCGTTTGTCAAGCGATTTTAATGCCTACATCCTACAATATGAGGTATACCAAAAATATACACATTTTTGGCTTGTAGCTTCATCTTAAAGCGAAGCTTAATGCTAAATCACTATTTGATTAATCTTTATAACGAATTGGTGTACATTATGAATACCAAAAAATTAGCTTTACATAAATTGAAGGTTTTCCTATCGTTTCGCATCAGTATAATACTAATCAAAAAATTAATTACTGAACAAAAAATATAAATGTAAACTACGAAAAAATATTTATTTTCAATAGAAATGTATGAACGGGTAATGGAAAAAAATTAAAAAATATATAGTTTTAAAGCTAAGATTATCTGCGACAGTTTCGCTTGATTAACTTTTTGCTTTCTCATAACATTATCGACAAAATAAATAAAAAGGAGTTTTTTGAATTCTTGAAATCGAGCGTTTCCAGACTCCGTTTGTCAAGCGATTTTAATGCCTACATCCTACAATATGAGGTATACAAAAAATAAACACATTTTTGGCTTGTAGCTTCATCTTAAAGCCAAGCTTAATGCTAAATCACTGTTTTGATTAATTTTTATAACGAATTGGTGTACATTATGAATACCAAAAAATTAGCTTTACATAAATTGAAGGTTTTCCTATCGTTTCGCATCAGTAGAATACTAATCAAAAATTTAATTACTGAACAAAAAATATAAATGTAAACTACTAAAAAATATTTTTTTCAATAGAAATGTATGAACTGGTAATGGAAAAAAATTAAAAAATATATAGTTTTAAAGCTAAGATTATCTGCGACAGTTTCGCTTGATTAACTTTTTGCTTTCTCATAACATTATTGACAAAATAAATAAAAAGGAGTTTTGTGAATTCTTGAAATCGAGCGATTCCAGACTCCGTTTGTCAAGCGATTTTAATGCCTACATCCTACAATATGAGGTATACCAAAAATATACACATTTTTGGCTTGTAGCTTCATCTTAAAGCGAAGCTTAATGCTAAATCACTGTTTTGATTAATCTTTATAACGAATTGGTGTACATTATGAATACCAAAAAATTAGCTTTACATAAATTGAAGGTTTTCCTATCGTTTCGCTTCAGTAGAATACAAATCAAAAAATTAATTACTGAACAAAAAATAAACATGTAAACTACTAAAAAATATTTATTTTCAATAGAAATGTATGAACGGGTAATGGAAAAAAATTAAAAAATATATAGTTTTAAAGCTTTGATTATCTGCGACAGTTTCGCTTGATTAATTTTTTGCTTTTTCATAACATTATTGACAAAATAAATAAAAAGGGGTTTTGTGAATTCTTGAAATCGAGCGTTTCCAGACTCCGTTTGTCAAGCGATTTTAATGCCTTCATCCTACAATATGAGGTATACCAAAAATATACACATTTTTGGCTTGTAGCTTCATCTTAAAGCGAAGCTTAATGCTAAATCACTGTTTTGATTAATCTTTATAACGAATTGGTGTACATTATGAATACCAAAAAAATAGCTTTACATAAATTGAAGGTTTTCCTATCGTTTTGCATCAGTAGAATACTAATCAAAAATTTAATTACTGAACAAAAAATATAAATGTAAACTACTAAAAAATATTTTTTTCAATAGAAATGTATGAACGGGTAATGGAAAAAAATTAAAAAATATATAGTTTTAAAGCTAAGATTATCTGCGACAGTTTCGCTTGATTAACTTTTTGCTTTCTCATAACATTATTGACAAAATAAATAAAAAGGAGTTTTGTGAATTCTTGAAATCGAGCGTTTCCAGACTCCGTTTGTCAAGCGATTTTAATGCCTACATCCAACAATGTGAGGTATACCAAAAATATACACATTTTTGGCTTGTAGCTTCATCTTAAAGCGAAGCTTAATGCTAAATCACTGTTTTGATTAATCTTTATAACGAATTGGTGTACATTATGAATACCAAAAAATTAGCTTTACATAAATTGAAGGTTTTCCTATCGTTTCGCATCAGTAAAATACAAATCAAAAAATTAATTACTGAACAAAAAATATAAATGTAAACTACTAAAAAATATTTTTTTTCAATAGAAATGTATGAACGGGTAATGGAAAAAAATTAAAAAATATATAGTTTTAAAGCTAAGATTATCTGCGACAGTTTCGCTTGATCAACTTTTTGCTATCTCATAACATTATTGACAAAATAAATAAATAAGAGTTTTGTGAATTCTTGAAATCGAGCGTTTCCAGACTCCGTTTATCAAGCGATTTTAATGCCTACATCCTACAATATGAGGTATACCAAGAATATACACATTTTTGGCTTGTAGCTTCATCTTAAAGCGAAGCTTAATGCTAAATCACTGTTTTGATTAATCTTTATAACGAATTGGTGTACATTATGAATACCAAAAAATTATCTTTACATAAATTGAAGGTTTTCCTATCGTTTCGCATCAGTAGAATACTAATCAAAAAATTAATAACTGAACAAAAAATATAAATGTAAACTACTAAAAAATATTTTTTTCAATAGAAATGTATGAACGGGTAATGGAAAAAAATATAGTTTTAAAGCTAAGATTATCTGCGACAGTTTCGCTTGATTAACTTTTTGCTTTCTCATAACATTATTGACAAAATAAATAAAAAGGAGTTTTGTGAATTCTTGAAATCGAGCGTTTCCAGACTCCGTTTGTCAAGCGATTTTAATGCCTACATCCTACAATATGAGGTATACCAAAAATATACACATTTTTGGCTTGTAGCTTCATCTTAAAGCGAAGCTTAATGCTAAATTACAGTTTTGATTAATCTTTATAACGAATTGGTGTACATTATGAATACCAAAAAATTACATAAATTGAAGGTTTTCCTATCGTTTCGCTTCAGTAGAATACAAATCAAAAAATTAATAACTGAACAAAAAATATAAATGTAAACTACTTAAAAATATATTTTTTCAATATAAATGTATGAACGGGTAATGGAAAAAAATTTTGAAAAAATATAGTTTTAAAGCTAAGATTATCTGCGACAGTTTCGCTTGATTAACTTTTTGCTTTCTCATAACATTATTGACAAAATAAATAAAAAGGAGTTTTGTGAATTCTTGAAATCGAGCGTTTCCAGACTCCGTTTGTCAAGCGATTTTAATGCCTACATCCTACAATATGAGGTATACCAAAAATATACACATTTTTGGCTTGTAGCTTCATCTTAAAGCGAAGCTTAATGCTAAATCACTATTTGATTAATCTTTATAACGAATTGGTGTACATTATGAATACCAAAAAATTAGCTTTACATAAATTGAAGGTTTTCCTATCGTTTCGCATCAGTATAATACTAATCAAAAAATTAATTACTGAACAAAAAATATAAATGTAAACTACGAAAAAATATTTATTTTCAATAGAAATGTATGAACGGGTAATGGAAAAAAATTAAAAAATATATAGTTTTAAAGCTAAGATTATCTGCGACAGTTTCGCTTGATTAACTTTTTGCTTTCTCATAACATTATCGACAAAATAAATAAAAAGGAGTTTTTTGAATTCTTGAAATCGAGCGTTTCCAGACTCCGTTTGTCAAGCGATTTTAATGCCTACATCCTACAATATGAGGTATACAAAAAATAAACACATTTTTGGCTTGTAGCTTCATCTTAAAGCCAAGCTTAATGCTAAATCACTGTTTTGATTAATTTTTATAACGAATTGGTGTACATTATGAATACCAAAAAATTAGCTTTACATAAATTGAAGGTTTTCCTATCGTTTCGCATCAGTAGAATACTAATCAAAAATTTAATTACTGAACAAAAAATATAAATGTAAACTACTAAAAAATATTTTTTTCAATAGAAATGTATGAACTGGTAATGGAAAAAAATTAAAAAATATATAGTTTTAAAGCTAAGATTATCTGCGACAGTTTCGCTTGATTAACTTTTTGCTTTCTCATAACATTATTGACAAAATAAATAAAAAGGAGTTTTGTGAATTCTTGAAATCGAGCGTTTCCAGACTCCGTTTGTCAAGCGATTTTAATGCCTACATCCTACAATATGAGGTATACCAAAAATATACACATTTTTGGCTTGTAGCTTCATCTCAAAGCGAAGCTTAATGCTAAATCACTGTTTTGATTAATCTTTATAACGAATTGGTGTACATTATGAATACCAAAAATTAGCTTAACATAATTTGAAGGTTTTCCTATCGTTTCGCTTCAGTAGAATAGAAATCAAAAAATTAATAACTGAACAAAAAATATAAATGTAAACTACTAAAAAATATATTTTTTCAATAGAAATGTATGAACGGGTAATGGAAAAAAATATAGTTTTAAAGCTGGGATTATCTGCGACAGTTTCGCTTGATTAACTTTTTGCTATCTCATAACATTATTGACAAAATAAATAAATACGAGTTTTATGAATTCTTGAAATCGAGCGTTTCCAGACTCCGTTTGTCAAGCGATTTTAATGCCTACATCCTACAATATGAGGTATACCAAGAATATACACATTTTTGGCTTGTAGCTTCATCTTAAAGCGAAGCTTAATGCTAAATCACTGTTTTGATTAATCTTTATAACGAATTGGTGTAGATTATGAATACCAAAAAATTAGCTTTACATAAATTGAAGGTTTTCCTATCGTTTCGCTTCAGTAGAATACAAATCAAAAAATTAATAACTTAACAAAAAATATAAATGTAAACTAATAAAAAATATTTTTTTTCAATAGAAATGTATGAACGGGTAATGGAAAAAAATTAAAAAATATATAGTTTTAAAGCTAAGATTATCTGCGACAGTTTCGCTTGATTAACTTTTTGCTTTCTCATAACATTATTGACAAAATAAATAAAAAGGAGTTTTGTGAATTCTTGAAATCGAGCGTTTCCAGACTCCGTTTGTCAAGCGATTTTAATGCCTACATCCTACAATATGAGGTATACCAAAAATATACACATTTTTGGCTTGTAGCTTCATCTTAAAGCGAAGCTTAAAAATAAATCACTGTTTTGATTAATCTTTATAACGAATTGGTGTACATTATGAATACCAAAAAAATAGCTTTACATAAATTGAAGGTTTTCCTATCGTTTGGCATCAGTGGAATACTAATCAAAAAATTAATGACTGAACAAAAAATATAAATGTAAACTACTAAAAAATATTTTTTTTCAATAGAAATGTATGAACGGGTAATGGAAAAAAATCAAAAAATATATAGTTTTAAAGCTAAGATTATCTGCGACAGTTTCGCTTGATTAACTTTTTGCTATCTCATAACATTATTGACAAAATAAATAAATACGAGTTTTGTGAATTCTTGAAATCGAGCGTTTCCAGACTCCGTTTGTCAAGCGATTTTAATGCCTACATCCTACAATATGAGGTATACCAAGAATATACACATTTTTGGCTTGTAGCTTCATCTTAAAGCGAAGCTTAATGCTAAATCACTGTTTTGATTAATCTTTATAACGAATTGGTGTACATTATGAATACCAAAAAAATAGCTTTACATAAATTGAAGGTTTTCCTATCGTTTGGCATCAGTGGAATACTAATCAAAAAATTAATGACTGAACAAAAAATATAAATGTAAACTACTAAAAAATATTTTTTTTCAATAGAAATGTATGAACGGGTAATGGAAAAAAATCAAAAAATATATAGTTTTAAAGCTAAGATTATCTGCGACAGTTTCGCTTGATTAACTTTTTGCTTTCTCATAACATTATTGACAAAATAAATAAAAAGGGGTTTTGTGAATTCTTGAAATCGAGCGTTTCCAGACTCCGTTTGTCAAGCGATTTTAATGCCTACATCCTACAATATGAGGTATACGAAAAATATACACATTTTTGGCTTGTAGCTTCATCTTAAAGCGAAGCTTAATGCTAAATCACTGTTTTGATTAATCTTTATAACGAATTGGTGTACATTATGAATACCAAAAAATTAGCTTTACATAAATTGAAGGTTTTCCTATCGTTTCGCATCAGTAGAATACTAATCAAAAAATTAATAACTGAACAAAAAATATAATTGTAAACTACTAAAAAATATTTTTTTTCAATAGAAATGTATGAACGGGTAATGGAAAAAAATTAAAAAATATATAGTTTTAAAGCTAAGATTATCTGCGACAGTTTCGCTTGATTAACTTTTTGCTTTCTCATAACATTATTGACAAAATAAATAAAAAGGAGTTTTGTGAATTCTTGAAATCGAGCGTTTCCAGACTCCGTTTGTCAAGCGATTTTAATGCCTACATCCTACAATATGAGGTATACCAAAAATATACACATTTTTGGCTTGTAGCTTCATCTTAAAGCGAAGCTTAATAATAAATCACTGTTTTGATTAATCTTTATAACGAATTGGTGTATATTATGAATACCAAAAAATTAGCTTTACATAAATTGAAGGTTTTCCTATCGTTTCGCATCAGTAGAATACTAATCAAAAAATTAATTACTTAACAAAAAATATAAATGTAAACTACTAAAAAATATTTTTTTTCAATAGAAATGTATGAACGGGTAATGGAAAAAAATATAGTTTTAAAGCTAAGATTATCTGCGACAGTTTCGCTTGATTAACTTTTTGCTATCTCATAACATTATTGACAAAATAAATAAATACGAGTTTTGTGAATTCTTGAAATCGAGCGTTTCCAGACTCCGTTTGTCAAGCGATTTTAATGCCTACATCCTACAATATGAGGTATACCAAGAATATACACATTTTTGGCTTGTAGCTTCATCTTAAAGCGAAGCTTAATGCTAAATCACTGTTTTGATTAATCTTTATAACGAATTGGTGTACATTATGAATACCAAAAAAATAGCTTTACATAAATTGAAGGTTTTCCTATCGTTTGGCATCAGTGGAATACAAATCAAAAAATTAATGACTGAACAAAAAATATAAATGTAAACTACTAAAAAATATTTTTTTTCAATAGAAATGTATGAACGGGTAATGGAAAAAAATCAAAAAATATATAGTTTTAAAGCTAAGATTATCTGCGACATTTTCGCTTGATTAACTTTTTGCTTTCTCATAACATTATTGACAAAATAAATAAAAAGGAGTTTTGTGAATTCTTGAAATCGAGCGTTTCCAGACTCCGTTTGTCAAGCGATTTTAATGCCTACATCCTACAATATGAGGTATACCAAAAATATACACATTTTTGGCTTGTAGCTTCATCTTAAAGCGAAGCTTAATGCTAAATCACTGTTTTGATTAATCTTTATAACGAATTGGTGTACATTATGAATACCAAAAAATTAGCTTTACATAAATTGAAGGTTTTCCTATCGTTTCGCTTCAGTAGAATACAAATCAAAAAATTAATTACTGAACAAAAAATATACATGTAAACTACTAAAAAATATTTATTTTCAATAGAAATGTATGAACGGGTAATGGAAAAAAATTTAAAATAAAAATAGTTTTAAAGCTAAGATTATCTGCGACAGTTTCGCTTGATTAACTTTTTGCTATCTCATAACATTATTGACAAAATAAATAAAAAGGAGTTTTGTGAATTCTTGAAATCGAGCTTTTCCAGACTCCATTTGTCAAGCGATTTTAATGCCTACATCCTACAATATGAGGTATACCAAGAATATACACATTTTTGGCTTGTAGCTTCATCTTAAAGCGAAGCTTAATGCTAAATCACTGTTTTGATTAATCTTTATAACGAATTGGTGTACATTATGAATACCAAAAAATTAGCTTTAAATAAATTGAAGGTTTTCCTATCGTTTCGCTTCAGTAGAATACAAATCAAAAAATTAATTACTGAACAAAAAATATACATGTAAACTACTAAAAAATATTTATTTTCAATAGAAATGTATGAACGGGTAATGGAAAAAAGTTGAAAAATATATGGTTTTAAAGCTAAGATTATCTGCGACAGTTTCGCTTGATCAACTTTTTGCTATCTCATAACATTATTGACAAAATAAATAAATAAGAGTTTTGTGAATTCTTGAAATCGAGCGTTTCCAGACTCCGTTTATCAAGCGATTTTAATGCCTACATCCTACAATATGAGGTATACCAAGAATATACACATTTTTGGCTTGTAGCTTCATCTTAAAGCGAAGCTTAATGCTAAATCACTGTTTTGATTAATCTTTATAACGAATTGGTGTACATTATGAATACCAAAAAATTATCTTTACATAAATTGAAGGTTTTCCTATCGTTTCGCATCAGTAGAATACTAATCAAAAATTTAATTACTGAACAAAAAATATAAATGTAAACTACTAAAAAATATTTTTTTCAATAGAAATGTATGAACGGGTAATGAAAAAAAATTAAAAAATATATAGTTTTAAAGCTAAGATTATCTGCGACAGTTTCGCTTGATTTACTTTTTGCTTTCTCATAACATTATTGACAAAATAAATAAAAAGGAGTTTTGTGAATTCTTGAAATCGAGCGTTTCCAGACTCCGTTTGTCAAGCGATTTTAATGCCTACATCCTACAATATGAGGTATACCAAAAATATACACATTTTTGGCTTGTAGCTTCATCTTAAAGCGAAGCTTAATGCTAAATCACTGTTTTGATTAATCTTTATAACGAATTAGTGTACATTATGAATACCAAAAAATTAGCTTTACATAAATTGAAGGTTTTCCTATCCTTTCGCTTCAGTAGAATACAAATCAAAAAATTAATAACTGAACAAAAAATATAAATGTAAACTACTAAAAAATATTTTTTTCAATAGAAATGTATGAACGGGTAATGGAAAAAAATACAGTTTTAAAGCTAAGATTATCTGCGACAGTTTCGCTTGATTACTTTTTGCTTTCTCATAACATTATTGACAAAATAACTAAAAAGGAGTTTTGTGAATTCTTGAAATCGAGCGTTTCCAGACTCCGTTTGTCAAGCGATTTTAATGCCTACATCCTACAATATGAGGTATACCAAAAATATACACATTTTTGGCTTGTAGCTTCATCTTAAAGCGAAGCTTAATGCTAAATTACAGTTTTGATTAATCTTTATAACGAATTGGTGTACATTATGAATACCAAAAAATTACATAAATTGAAGGTTTTCCTATCGTTTCGCATCAGTATAATACTAATCAAAAAATTAATTACTGAACAAAAAATATAAATGTAAACTACTAAAAAATATTTATTTTCAATAGAAATGTATGAACGGGTAATGGAAAAAAATTAAAAAATATATAGTTTTAAAGCTAAAATTATCTGCGACAGTTTCGCTAGATTAACTTTTTGCTTTCTCATAACATTATTGACAAAATAAATAAAAAGGAGTTTTGTGAATTCTTGAAATCGAGCGTTTCCAGACTCCGTTTGTCAAGCGATTTTAATGCCTACATCCTTCAATATGAGGTATACCAAAAATATACACATTTTTGGCTTGTAGCTTCATCTTAAAGCGAAGCTTAATAATAAATCACTGTTTTGATTAATCTTTATAACGAATTGGTGTACATTATGAATACCAAAAAATTAGCTTTACATAAATTGAAGGTTTTCCTATCGTTTCGCATCAGTAGAATACTAATCAAAAAATTAATTACTGAACAAAAAATATAAATGTAAACTACTAAAAAATATTTTTTTTCAATAGAAATGTATGAACGGGTAATGGAAAAAAAATATAGTTTTAAGGCTAAGATTATCTGCGACAGTTTCGCTTGATTAACTTTTTGCTATCTCATAACATTATTGACAAAATAAATAAATACGAGTTTTGTGAATTCTTGAAATCGAGCGTTTCCAGACTCCGTTTGTCAAGCGATTTTAATGCCTACATCCTACAATATGAGGTATACCAAGAATATACACATTTTTGGCTTGTAGCTTCATCTTAAAGCGAAGCTTAATGCTAAATCACTGTTTGATTAATCTTTATAACGAATTGGTGTACATTATGAATACCAAAAAAATAGCTTTACATAAATTGAAGGTTTTCCTATCGTTTGGCATCAGTGGAATACTAATCAAAAAATTAATGACTGAACAAAAAATATAAATGTAAACTACTAAAAAATATTTTTTTTCAATAGAAATGTATGAACGGGTAATGGAAAAAAATTTAAAAAAATATAGTTTTAAAGCTAAGATTATCTGCGACAGTTTCGCTTGATTAACTTTTTGCTATCTCATAACATTATTGACAAAATAAATAAATACGAGTTTTGTGAATTCTTGAAATCGAGCTTTTCCAGACTCCATTTGTCAAGCGATTTTAATGCCTACATCCTACAATATGAGGTATACCAAGAATATACACATTTTTGGCTTGTAGCTTCATCTTAAAGCGAAGCTTAATGCTAAATCACTGTTTTGATTAATCTTTATAACGAATTGGTGTACATTATGAATACCAAAAAATTAGCTTTACATAAATTGAAGGTTTCCTATCGTTTCGCTTCAGTAGAATACAAATCAAAAAATTAATTACTGAACAAAAAATATACATGTAAACTACTAAAAAATATTTATTTTCAATAGAAATGTATGAACGGGTAATGGAAAAAAATTTAAAATAAAAATAGTTTTAAAGCTAAGATTATCTGCGACAGTTTCGCTTGATTAACTTTTTGCTATCTCATAACATTATTGACAAAATAAATAAATACGAGTTTTGTGAATTCTTGAAATCGAGCTTTTCCAGACTCCATTTGTCAAGCGATTTTAATGCCTACATCCTACAATATGAGGTATACCAAGAATATACACATTTTTGGCTTGTAGCTTCATCTTAAAGCGAAGCTTAATGCTAAATCACTGTTTTGATTAATCTTTATAACGAATTGGTGTACATTATGAATACCAAAAAATTAGCTTTAAATAAATTGAAGGTTTTCCTATCGTTTCGCTTCAGTAGAATACAAATCAAAAAATTAATTACTGAACAAAAAATATAAATGTAAGCTACTAAAAAATATTTTTTTTCAATAGAAATGTATGAACGGGTAATGGAAAAAAATTAAAAAATATATAGTTTTAATGCTAAAATTATCTGCGACAGTTTCGATTGATTAACTTTTTGCTTTCTCATAACATTATTGACAAAATAAATAAAAAGGAGTTTTGTGAATTCTTGAAATCGAGCGTTTCCAGATTCCGTTTGTCAAGTGATTTTAATGCCTACATCCTACAATATGAGGTATACCAAAAATATACACATTTTTGGCTTGTAGCTTCATCTTAAAGCGAAGCTTAATGCTAAATCACTGTTTTGATTAATCTTTATAACGAATTCGTGTACATTATAAATACCAAAAAATTAGCTTTACATAAATTGAAGGTTTTCCTATCGTTTCGCTTCAGTAGAATACAAATCAAAAAATTAATAACTGAACAAAAAATATAAATGTAAACTACTTAAAAAAATATTTTTTCAATAGAAATGTATGAACGGGTAATGGAAAAAAATTAAAAAATATACAGTTTTAAATCTAAGATTATCTGCGACAGTTTCGTTCGATTAACTTTTTGCTTTCTCATAACATTATTGACAAAATAAATAGAAAGGAGTTTTGTGAATTCTTTAAAATCGAGCGTTTCCAGACTCCGTTTGTCAAGCGATTTTAATGCCTACATCCTACAATATGAGGTATACCAAAAATATACACATTTTTGGCTTGTAGCTTCATCTTAAAGCGAAGCATAATGCTAAATCACTGTTTTGATTAATCTTTATAACGAATTGGTATACATTATGAATACCAAAAATTAACTTTACATAAATTGAAGGTTTTCCTATCGTTTCGCATCAGTAGAATACTAATCAAAAAATTAATTACTGAACAAAAAATATAAATGTAAACTAATAAAAAATATTTTTTTTCAATAGAAATGTATGAACGGGTAATGGAAAAAAATTAAAAAATATACAGTTTTAAAGCGAAGATTATCTGCGACAGTTTCGCTTGATTAACTTTTTGCTTTCTCATAACATTATTGACAAAATAAATAAAAAGGGGTTTTGTGAATACTTGAAATCGAGCGTTTCCAGACTCCGTTTGTCAAGCGATTTTAATGCCTACATCCTACAATATGAGGTGTACCAAAAATAAACACATTTTTGGCTTGTAGCTTCATCTTAAAGCGAAGCTTAATGCTAAATCACTGTTTTGATTAATCTTTATAACGAATTGGTGTACATTATGAATACCAAAAATTAACTTTACATAAATTGAAGGTTTTCCTATCATTTCGCTTCAGTAGAATACAAATCAAAAAAATTAATAACTGAACAAAAAATATAAATGTAAACTACTAAAAAATATTTTTTTTCAATAGAAATGTATGAACGGGTAATGGAAAAAAAATATAGTTTTAAAGCTAAGATTATCTGCGACAGTTTCGCTTGATTAACTTTTTGCTATCTCATAACATTATTGACAAAATAAATAAATACGAGTTTTGTGAATTCTTGAAATCGAGCGTTTCCAGACTCCGTTTGTCAAGCGATTTTAATGCCTACATCCTACAATATGAGGTATACCAAGAATATACACATTTTTGGCTTGTAGCTTCATCTTAAAGCGAAGCTTAATGCTAAATCATTGTTTTGATTAATCTTTATAACGAATTGGTGTACATTATGAATACAAAAAAAATAGCTTTACATAAATTGAAGGTTTTCCTATCGTTTGGCATCAGTGGAATACTAATCAAAAAATTAATGACTGAACAAAAAATATAAATGTAAACTACTAAAAAATATTTTTTTTCAATAGAAATGTATGAACGGGTAATGGAAAAAAATAAAAAAATATATAGTTTTAAAGCTAAGATTATCTGCGACAGTTTCGCTTGATTAACTTTTTGCTATCTCATAACATTATTGACAAAATAAATAAATACGAGTTTTGTGAATTCTTGAAATCGAGCGTTTCCAGACTCCGTTTGTCAAGCGATTTTAATGCCTACATCCTACAATATGAGGTATACCAAGAATATACACATTTTTGGCTTGTAGCTTCATCTTAAAGCGAAGCTTAATGCTAAATCACTGTTTTGATTAATTTTTATAACGAATTGGTGTACATTATGAATACCAAAAAATTAGCTTTACATAAGTTGAAGGTTTTCCTATCGTTTCGCATCAGTAGAATACTAATCAAAAATTTAATTACTGAACAAAAAATATAAATGTAAACTACTAAAAAATGTTTTTTTCAATAGAAATGTATGAACGGGTAATGGAAAAAAATTAAAAAATATATAGTTTTAAAGCTAAGATTATCTGCGACAGTTTCGCTTGATTAACTTTTTGCTTTCTCATAACATTATTGACAAAATAAATAAAAAGGAGTTTTGTGAATTCTTGAAATCGAGCGTTTCCAGACTCCGTTTGTCAAGCGATTTTAATGCCTACATCCTACAATATGAGGTATACCAAAAATATACACATTTTTGGCTTGTAGCTTCATCTCAAAGCGAAGCTTAATGCTAAATCACTGTTTTGATTAATCTTTATAACGAATTGGTGAACATTATGAATACCAAAAATTAGCTTAACATAATTTGAAGGTTTTCCTATCGTTTCGCTTCAGTAGAATACAAATCAAAAAATTAATAACTGAACAAAAAATATAAATGTAAACTACTAAAAAATATATTTTTTCAATAGAAATGTATGAACGGGTAATGGAAAAAAATATAGTTTTAAAGCTGGGATTATCTGCGACAGTTTCGCTTGATTAACTTTTTGCTATCTCATAACATTATTGACAAAATAAATAAATACGAGTTTTATGAATTCTTGAAATCGAGCGTTTCCAGACTCCGTTTGTCAAGCGATTTTAATGCCTACATCCTACAATATGAGGTATACCAAGAATATACACATTTTTGGCTTGTAGCTTCATCTTAAAGCGAAGCTTAATGCTAAATCACTGTTTTGATTAATCTTTATAACGAATTGGTGTACATTATGAATACCAAAAAATTAGCTTTACATAAATTGAAGGTTTTCCTATCGTTTCGCATCAGTAGAATACTAATCAAAAATTTAATTACTGAACAAAAAATATAAATGTAAACTACTAAAAAATATTTTTTTCAGTAGAAATGTATGAACGTGTAATGGAAAAAAATTAAAAAATATATAGTTTTAAAGCTAAGATTATCTGCGACAGTTTCGCTTGATTAACTTTTTGCTTTCTCATAACATTATTGACAAAATAAATAAAAAGGAGTTTTGTGAATTCTTGAAATCGAGCGTTTCCAGACTCCGTTTGTCAAGCGATTTTAATGCCTACATCCTACAATATGAGGTATACCAAGAATATACACATTTTTGGCTTGTAGCTTCATCTTAAAGCGAAGCTTAATGCTAAATCACTGTTTTGATTAATCTTTATAACGAATTGGTGTACATTATGAATACCAAAAATTAGCTTTACATAAATTGAAAGTTTTCCTATCATTTCGCTTCAGTAGAATACAAATCAAAAAATTAATAACTGAACAAAAAATATAAATGTAAACTACTAAAAAATATTTTTTTTCAATAGAAATGTATGAACGGGTAATGGAAAAAAATTAAAAATATATATAGTTTTAAAGCTAAGATTATCTGCGACAGTTTCGCTTGATTAACTTTTTGCTTTCTCATAACATTATTGACAAAATAAATAAAAAGGAGTTTTGTGAATTCTTTAAATCGAGCGTTTCCAGACTCCGTTTGACAAGCGATTTTAATGCCTACATCCTACAATATGAGGTATACCAAGAATATACACATTTTTGGCTTGTAGCTTCATCTTAAAGCGAAGCTTAATGCTAAATCACTGTTTTGATTAATCTTTATAACGAATTGGTGTACATTATGAATACCAAAAATTAGCTTTACATAAATTGAAAGTTTTCCTATCATTTCGCTTCAGTAGAATACAAATCAAAAAATTAATAACTGAACAAAAAATATAAATGTAAACTACTAAAAAATATTTTTTTTTCAATAGAAATGTATGAACGGGTAATGGAAAAAAATTAAAAATATATATAGTTTTAAAGCTAAGATTATCTGCGAAAGTTTCGCTTGATTAACTTTTTGCTTTCTCATAACATTATTGACAAAATAAATAAAAAGGAGTTTTGTGAATTCTTTAAATCGAGCGTTTCCAGACTCCGTTTGACAAGCGATTTTAATGCCTACATCCTACAATATGAGGTATACCAAGAATATACACATTTTTGGCTTGTAGCTTCATCTTAAAGCGAAGCTTAATGCTAAATCACTGTTTTGATTAATCTTTATAACGAATTGGTGTACATTATGAATACCAAAAAAATAGCTTTACATAAATTGAAGGTTTTCCTATCGTTTGGCATCAGTGGAATACTAATCAAAAAATTAATGACTGAACAAAAAATATAAATGTAAACTACTAAAAAATATTTTTTTTCAATAGAAATGTATGAACGGGTAATGGAAAAAAATTAAAAAATATATAGTTTTAAAGCTAAGATTATCTGCGACAGTTTCGCTTGATTAACTTTTTGCTTTCTCATAACATTATTGACAAAATAAATGAAAAGGAGTTTTGTGAATTCTTGAAATCGAGCGTTTCCAGACTCCGTTTGTCAAGCGATTTTAATGCCTACATCCTACAATATGAGGTATACCAAAATATACACATTTTTGGCTTGTAGCTTCATCTTAAAGCGAAGCTTAATGCTAAATCACTGTTTTGATTAATCTTTATAACGAATTGGTGTACATTATGAATACCAAAAAATTAGCTTTACAATAATTGAAGGTTTTCCTATCGTTTCGCATCAGTAGAATACTAATCAAAAATTTAATTACTGAACAAAAAATATAATTGTAAACTACTAAAAAATATTTTTTTTCAATAGAAATGTATGAACGGGTAATGGAAAAAAATTAAAAAATATATAGTTTTAAAGCTAAGATTATCTGCGACAGTTTCGCTTGATTAACTTTTTGCTTTCTCATAACATTATTGACAAAATAAATAAAAAGGAGTTTTGTGAATTCTTGAAATCGAGCGTTTCCAGACTCCGTTTGTCAAGCGATTTTAATGCCTACATCCTACAATATGAGGTATACCAAAAATATACACATTTTTGGCTTGTAGCTTCATCTTAAAGCGAAGCTTAATAATAAATCACTGTTTTGATTAATCTTTATAACGAATTGGTGTACATTATGAATACCAAAAAATTAGCTTTACATAAATTGAAGGTTTTCCTATCGTTTCGCATCAGTAGAATACTAATCAAAAAATTAATTACTGAACAAAAAATATAAATGTAAACTACTAAAAAATATTTTTTTTCAATAGAAATGTATGAACGGGTAATGGAAAAAAAAAATAGTTTTAAAGCTAAGATTATCTGCGACAGTTTCGCTTGATTAACTTTTTGCTATCTCATAACATTATTGACAAAATAAATAAATACGAGTTTTGTGAATTCTTGAAATCGAGCGTTTCCAGACTCCGTTTGTCAAGCGATTTTAATGCCTACATCCTACAATATGAGGTATACCAAGAATATACACATTTTTGGCTTGTAGCTTCATCTTAAAGCGAAGCTTAATGCTAAATCACTGTTTTGATTAATCTTTATAACGAATTGGTGTACATTATGAATACCAAAAAAATAGCTTTACATAAATTGAAGGTTTTCCTATCGTTTGGCATCAGTGGAATACTAATCAAAAAATTAATGACTGAACAAAAAATATAAATGTAAACTACTAAAAAATATTTTTTTTCAATAGAAATGTATGAACGGGTAATGGAAAAAAATCAAAAAATATATAGTTTTAAAGCTAAGATTATCTGCGACAGTTTCGTTTGATTAACTTTTTGCTTTCTCATAACATTATTGACAAAATAAATAAAAAGGAGTTTTGTGAATTCTTGAAATCGAGCGTTTCCAGACTCCGTTTGTCAAGCGATTTTAATGCCTACATCCTACAATATGAGGTATACCAAAAATATACACATTTTTGGCTTGTAGCTTCATCTTAAAGCGAAGCTTAATGCTAAATCACTGTTTTGATTAATCTTTATAACGAATTGGTGTACATTATGAATACCAAAAAATTAGCTTTACATAAATTGAAGGTTTTCCTATCGTTTCGCATCAGTAGAATACTAATCAAAAAATTAATAACTGAACAAAAAATATAATTGTAAACTACTAAAAAATATTTTTTTTCAATAGAAATGTATGAACGGGTAATGGAAAAAAATTAAAAAATATATAGTTTTAAAGCTAAGATTATCTGCGACAGTTTCGCTTGATTAACTTTTTGCTTTCTCATAACATTATTGACAAAATAAATAAAAAGGAGTTTTGTGAATTCTTGAAATCGAGCGTTACCAGACTCCGTTTGTCAAGCGATTTTAATGCCTACATCCTACAATATGAGGTATACCAAAAATATTCACATTTTTGGCTTGTAGCTTCATCTTAAAGCGAAGCTTAATAATAAATCACTGTTTTGATTAATCTTTATAACGAATTGGTGTACATTATGAATACCAAAAAATTAGCTTTACATTAATTGAAGGTTTTCCTATCGTTTCGCATCAGTAGAATACTAATCAAAAATTTAATTACTGAACAAAAAATATAAATGTAAACTACTAAAAAATATTTATTTTCAATAGAAATGTATGAACGGGTAATGGAAAAAAATTAAAAAATATATAGTTTTAAAGCTATGATTATCTGCGACAGTTTCGCTTGATTAACTTTTTGCTTTCTCATAACATTATTGACAAAATAAATAAAAAGGGGTTTTGTGAATTCTTGAAATCGAGCGTTTCCAGACTCCGTTTGTCAAGCGATTTTAATGCCTACATCCTACAATATGAGGTATACGAAAAATATACACAGTTTTGGCTTGTAGCTTCATCTTAAAGCGAAGCTTAATGCTAAATCACTGTTTTGATTAATCTTTATAACGAATTGGTGTACATTATGAATACCAAAAAATTAGCTTTACATAAATTGAAGGTTTTCCTATCGTTTCGCATCAGTAGAATACTAATCAAAAAATTAATAACTGAACAAAAAATATAATTGTAAACTACTAAAAAATATTTTTTTTCAATAGAAATGTATGAACGGGTAATGGAAAAAAAATATAGTTTTAAAGCTAAGATTATCTGCGACAGTTTCGCTTGATTAACTTTTTGCTATCTCATAACATTATTGACAAAATAAATAAATACGAGTTTTGTGAATTCTTGAAATCGAGCGTTTGCAGACTCCGTTTGTCAAGCGATTTTAATGCCTACATCCTACAATATGAGGTATACCAAGAATATACACATTTTTGGCTTGTAGCTTCATCTTAAAGCGAAGCTTAATGCTAAATCACTGTTTTGATTAATCTTTATAACGAATTGGTGTACATTATGAATACCAAAAAAATAGCTTTACATAAATTGAAGGTTTTCCTATCGTTTGGCATCAGTGGAATACAAATCAAAAAATTAATGACTGAACAAAAAATATAAATGTAAACTACTAAAAAATATTTTTTTTCAATAGAAATGTATGAACGGGTAATGGAAAAAAATCAAAAAATATATAGTTTTAAAGCTAAGATTATCTGCGACATTTTCGCTTGATTAACTTTTTGCTTTCTCATAACATTATTGACAAAATAAATAAAAAGGAGTTTTGTGAATTCTTGAAATCGAGCGTTTCCAGACTCCGTTTGTCAAGCGATTTTAATGCCTACATCCTACAATATGAGGTATACCAAAAATATACACATTTTTGGCTTGTAGCTTCATCTTAAAGCGAAGCTTAATGCTAAATCACTGTTTTGATTAATCTTTATAACGAATTGGTGTACATTATGAATACCAAAAAATTAGCTTTACATAAATTGAAGGTTTTCCTATCGTTTCGCTTCAGTAGAATACAAATCAAAAAATTAATTACTGAACAAAAAATATACATGTAAACTACTAAAAAATATTTATTTTCAATAGAAATGTATGAACGGGTAATGGAAAAAAATTAAAAAATATATAGTTTTAAAGCTATGATTATCTGCGACAGTTTCGCTTGATTAATTTTTTGCTTTCTCATAACATTATTGACAAAATAAATAAAAAGGGGTTTTGTGAATTCTTGAAATCGAGCGTTTCCAGACTCCGTTTGTCAAGCGATTTTAATGCCTTCATCCTACAATATGAGGTATACCAAAAATATACACATTTTTGGCTTGTAGCTTCATCTTAAAGCGAAGCTTAATGCTAAATCACTGTTTTGATTAATCTTAATAACGAATTGGTGTACATTATGAATACCAAAAAATTAGCTTTACATAAATTGAAGGTTTTCCTATCGTTTCGCATCAGTAGAATACTAATCAAAAAATTAATTACTGAACAAAAAATATAAATGTAAACTACTAAAAAAAAATTTTTTCAATAGAAATGTATGAACGGGTAATGGAAAAAAATTAAAAAATATATAGTTTTAAAGCTCAAATTATCTGCGACAGTTTCGCTTGATTAACTTTTTGCTTTCTCATAACATTATTGACAAAATAAATAAAAAGGAGTTTTGTGAATTCTTGAAATCGAGCGTTTCCAGACTCCGTTTGTCAAGTGATTTTAATGCCTACATCCTAAAATATGAGGTATACCAAGAATATACACATTTTTGGCTTGTAGCTTCATCTTAAAAAGAAGCTTAATGCTAAATCACTGTTTTGATTAATCTTTATAACGAATTGGTGTACATTATGAATACCAAAAAATTAGCTTTACATAAATTGAAGGTTTTCCTATCGTTTCGCATCAGTAGAATACTAATCAAAAAATTAATTACTGAACAAAAAATATAAATGTAAGCTACTAAAAAAAATTTTTTTTCAATAGAAATGTATGAACGGGTAATGGAAAAAAATTAAAAAATATATAGTTTTAAAGCTAAAATTATCTGCGACAGTTTCGCTAGATTAACTTTTTGCTTTCTCATAACATTATTGACAAAATAAAAAAAGGAGTTTTGTGAATTCTTGAAATCGAGCGTTTCCAGACTCCGTTTGTCAAGCGATTTTAATGCCTACATCCTACAATATGAGGTATACCAAAAATAAACACATTTTTGGCTTGTAGCTTCATCTTAAAGCGAAGCATAATGCTAAATCACTGTTTTGATTAATCTTTATAACGAATTGGTGTACATGATGAATACCAAAAAATTAGCTTTACATAAATTGAAGGTTTTCCTATCGTTTAGCATCAGTAGAATACTAATCAAAAAATTAATTACTGAACAAAAAATATAAATGTAAGCTACTAAAAAATTTTTTTTTTCAATAGAAATGTATGAACGGGTAATGGAAAAAAATTAAAAAATATATAGTTTTAAAGCTAAAATTATCTGCGACAGTTTCGCTAGATTAACTTTTTGCTTTCTCATAACATTATTGACAAAATAAAAAAAAGGAGTTTTGTGAATTCTTGAAATCGAGCGTTTCCAGACTCCGTTTGTCAAGCGATTTTAATGCCTACATACTACAATATGAGGTATACCAAAAATAAACACATTTTTGGCTTGTAGCTTCATCTTAAAGCGAAGAATAATGCTAAATCACTGTTTTGATTAATCTTTATAACGAATTGGTGTACATTATGAATACCAAAAAATTAGCTTTACATAAATTGAAGGTTTTCCTATCGTTTCGCATCAAAAGAATACTAATCAAAAATTTAATTACTGAACAAAAAATATAAATGTAAACTACTAAAAAATATTTTTTTTCAATAGAAATGTATGAACGGGTAATGGATAAAAATTAAAAAATATATAGTTTTAAAACTAAAATTAACTGCGACAGTTTCGCTAGATTAACTTTTTGCTATCTCATAACATTATTGACAAAATAAATAAATACGAGTTTTGTGAATTCTTGAAATCGAGCGTTTCCAGACTCCGTTTGTCAAGCGATTTTAATGCCTTCATCCTACAATATGAGGTATACCAAGCATATACACATTTTTGGCTTGTAGCTTCATCTTAATCGAAGCTTAATGCTAAATCACTGTTTTGATTAATCTTTATAACGAATTGGTGTACATTATGAAAACCAAAAAAGTAGCTTTACATAAATTGAAGGTTTTCCTATCGTTTCGCATCAGTAGAATACTAATCAAAAATTTAATTACTGAACAAAAAATATAAATGTAAACTACTAAAAAATATTTTTTTCAATAGAAATGTATGAACGGGTAATGGAAAAAATTAAAAAATATATAGTTTTAAAGCTAAGATTATCTGCGACAGTTTCGCTTGATTAACTTTTTGCTTTCTCATAACATTATTGACAAAATAAATAAAAAGGAGTTTTGTGAATTCTTGAAATCGAGCGTTTCCAGACTCCGTTTGTCAAGCGATTTTAATGCCTTCATCCTACAATATGAGGTATACCAAGAATATACACATTTTTGGCTTGTAGCTTCATCTTAAAGCGAAGCTTAATGCTAAATCACTGTTTTGATTAATCTTTATAACGAATTGGTGTACATTATGAATACCAAAAATAAGCTTTACATAAATTGAAGGTTTTCCTATCGTTTCGCTTCAGTAGAATACAAATCAAAAAATTAATAACTGAACAAAAAATATAAATGTAAACTACTAAAAAATATATTTTTTTAATAGAAATGTATGAACGGGTAATGGAAAAAAATATAGTTTTAAAGCTAAGATTATCTGCGACAGTTTCGCTTGATTAACTTTTTGCTTTCTCATAACATTATTGACAAAATAAATAAAAAGGAGTTTTGTGAATTCTTGAAATCGAGCGTTTCCAGACTCCGTTTGTCAAGCGATTTTAATGCCTACATCCTACAATATGAGGTATACCAAAAATATACACATTTTTGGCTTGTAGCTTCATCTTAAAGCGAAGCTTAATGCTAAATCACAGTTTTGATTAATCTTTATAACGAATTGGTGTACATTATGAATACCAAAAAATTACATATATTGAAGGCTTTCCTATCGTTTCGCTTCAGTAGAATACAAATCAAAAAATTAATTACTGAACAAAAAATATAAATGTAAACTACTTAAAAATATATTTTTTCAATCGAAATGTATGAACGGGTAATGGAAAAAAATAAAAAAAAATATAGTTTTAAAGCTAAGATTATCTGCGACAGTTTCGCTTGATTAACTTTTTGCTATCTCATAACATTATTGACAAAATAAATAAATACGAGTTTTGTGAATTCTTGAAATCGAGCTTTTCCAGACTCCATTTGTCAAGCGATTTTAATGCCTACATCCTACAATATGAGGTATACCAAGAATATACACATTTTTGGCTTGTAGCTTCATCTTAAAGCGAAGCTTAATGCTAAATCACTGTTTTGATTAATCTTTATAACGAATTGGTGTACATTATGAATACCAAAAATTAGCTTTACATAAATTGAAGGTTTTCCTATCGTTTCGCTTCAGTAGAATACAAATCAAAAAATTAATTACTGAACAAAAAATATACATGTAAACTACTAAAAAATATTTATTTTCAATAGAAATGTATGAACGGGTAATGGAAAAAAATTTAAAATAAAAATAGTTTTAAAGCTAAGATTATCTGCGACAGTTTCGCTTGATTAACTTTTTGCTATCTCATAACATTATTGACAAAATAAATAAAAAGGAGTTTTGTGAATTCTTGAAATCGAGCTTTTCCAGACTCCATTTGTCAATCGATTTTAATGCCTACATCCTACAATATGAGGTATACCAAGAATATACACATTTTTGGCTTGTAGCTTCATCTTAAAGCGAAGCTTAATGCTAAATCACTGTTTTGATTAATCTTTATAACGAATTGGTGTACATTATGAATACCAAAAAATTAGCTTTAAATAAATTGAAGGTTTTCCTATCGTTTCGCTTCAGTAGAATACAAATCAAAAAATTAATTACTGAACAAAAAATATACATGTAAACTACTAAAAAATATTTATTTTCAATAGAAATGTATGAACGGGTAATGGAAAAAAGTTGAAAAATATATGGTTTTAAAGCTAAGATTATCTGCGACAGTTTCGCTTGATCAACTTTTTGCTATCTCATAACATTATTGACAAAATAAATAAATAAGAGTTTTGTGAATTCTTGAAATCGAGCGTTTCCAGACTCCGTTTATCAAGCGATTTTAATGCCTACATCCTACAATATGAGGTATACCAAGAATATACACATTTTTGGCTTGTAGCTTCATCTTAAAGCGAAGCTTAATGCTAAATCACTGTTTTGATTAATCTTTATAACGAATTGGTGTACATTATGAATACCAAAAAATTATCTTTACATAAATTGAAGGTTTTCCTATCGTTTCGCATCAGTAGAATACTAATCAAAAATTTAATTACTGAACAAAAAATATAAATGTAAACTACTAAAAAATATTTTTTTCAATAGAAATGTATGAACGGGTAATGAAAAAAAATTAAAAAATATATAGTTTTAAAGCTAAGATTATCTGCGACAGTTTCGCTTGATTTACTTTTTGCTTTCTCATAACATTATTGACAAAATAAATAAAAAGGAGTTTTGTGAATTCTTTAAATCGAGCGTTTCCAGACTCCGTTTGTCAAGCGATTTTAATGCCTACATCCTACAATATGAGGTATACCAAAAATATACACATTTTTGGCTTGTAGCTTCATCTTAAAGCTATGCTTAATGCTAAATCACTGTTTTGATTAATCTTTATAACGAATTAGTGTACATTATGAATACCAAAAAATTAGCTTTACATAAATTGAAGGTTTTCCTATCCTTTCGCTTCAGTAGAATACAAATCAAAAAATTAATAACTGAACAAAAAATATAAATGTAAACTACTAAAAAATATTTTTTTCAATAGAAATGTATGAACGGGTAATGGAAAAAAATACAGTTTTAAAGCTAAGATTATCTGCGACAGTTTCGCTTGATTACTTTTTGCTTTCTCATAACATTATTGACAAAATAACTAAAAAGGAGTTTTGTGAATTCTTGAAATCGAGCGTTTCCAGACTCCGTTTGTCAAGCGATTTTAATGCCTACATCCTACAATATGAGGTATACCAAAAATATACACATTTTTGGCTTGTAGCTTCATCTTAAAGCGAAGCTTAATGCTAAATTACAGTTTTGATTAATCTTTATAACGAATTGGTGTACATTATGAATACCAAAAAATTACATAAATTGAAGGTTTTCCTATCGTTTCGCATCAGTATAATACTAATCAAAAAATTAATTACTGAACAAAAAATATAAATGTAAACTACTAAAAAATATTTATTTTCAATAGAAATGTATGAACGGGTAATGGAAAAAAATTAAAAAATATATAGTTTTAAAGCTAAAATTATCTGCGACAGTTTCGCTAGATTAACTTTTTGCTTTCTCATAACATTATTGACAAAATAAATAAAAAGGAGTTTTGTGAATTCTTGAAATCGAGCGTTTCCAGACTCCGTTTGTCAAGCGATTTTAATGCCTACATCCTACAATATGAGGTATACCAAAAATATACACATTTTTGGCTTGTAGCTTCATCTTAAAGCGAAGCTTAATAATAAATCACTGTTTTGATTAATCTTTATAACGAATTGGTGTACATTATGAATACCAAAAAATTAGCTTTACATAAATTGAAGGTTTTCCTATCGTTTCGCATCAGTAGAATACTAATCAAAAAATTAATTACTGAACAAAAAATATAAATGTAAACTACTAAAAAATATTTTTTTTCAATAGAAATGTATGAACGGGTAATGGAAAAAAAATTTAGTTTTAAAGCTAAGATTATCTGCGACAGTTTCGCTTGATTAACTTTTTGCTATCTCATAACATTATTGACAAAATAAATAAATACGAGTTTTGTGAATTCTTGAAATCGAGCGTTTCCAGACTCCGTTTGTCAAGCGATTTTAATGCCTACATCCTACAATATGAGGTATACCAAGAATATACACATTTTTGGCTTGTAGCTTCATCTTAAAGCGAAGCTTAATGCTAAATCACTGTTTGATTAATCTTTATAACGAATTGGTGTACACTATGAATACCAAAAAAATAGCTTTACATAAATTGAAGGTTTTCCTATCGTTTGGCATCAGTGGAATACTAATCAAAAAATTAATGACTGAACAAAAAATATAAATGTAAACTACTAAAAAATATTTTTTTTCAATAGAAATGTATGAACGGGTAATGGAAAAAAAATTAAAAAAATATAGTTTTAAAGCTAAGATTATCTGCGACAGTTTCGCTTGATTAACTTTTTGCTATCTCATAACATTATTGACAAAATAAATAAATACGAGTTTTGTGAATTCTTGAAATCGAGCTTTTCCAGACTCCATTTATCAAGCGATTTTAATGCCTACATCCTACAATATGAGGTATACCAAGAATATACACATTTTTGGCTTGTAGCTTCATCTTAAAGCGAAGCTTAATGCTAAATCACTGTTTTGATTAATCTTTATAACGAATTGGTGTACATTATGAATACCAAAAAATTAGCTTTACATAAATTGAAGGTTTCCTATCGTTTCGCTTCAGTAGAATACAAATCAAAAAATTAATTACTGAACAAAAAATATACATGTAAACTACTAAAAAATATTTATTTTCAATAGAAATGTATGAACGGGTAATGGAAAAAAATTTAAAATAAAAATAGTTTTAAAGCTAAGATTATCTGCGACAGTTTCGCTTGATTAACTTTTTGCTATCTCATAACATTATTGACAAAATAAATAAATACGAGTTTTGTGAATTCTTGAAATCGAGCTTTTCCAGACTCCATTTGTCAAGCGATTTTAATGCCTACATCCTACAATATGAGGTATACCAAGAATATACACATTTTTGGCTTGTAGCTTCATCTTAAAGCGAAGCTTAATGCTAAATCACTGTTTTGATTAATCTTTATAACGAATTGGTGTACATTATGAATACCAAAAAATTAGCTTTAAATAAATTGAAGGTTTTCCTATCGTTTCGCTTCAGTAGAATACAAATCAAAAAATTAATTACTGAACAAAAAATATAAATGTAAGCTACTAAAAAATATTTTTTTTCAATAGAAATGTATGAACGGGTAATGGAAAAAAATTAAAAAATATATAGTTTTAATGCTAAAATTATCTGCGACAGTTTCGATTGATTAACTTTTTGCTTTCTCATAACATTATTGACAAAATAAATAAAAAGGAGTTTTGTGAATTCTTGAAATCGAGCGTTTCCAGACTCCGTTTGTCAAGCGATTTTAATGCCTTCATCCTACAATATGAGGTATACCAAAAATATACACATTTTTGGCTTGTAGCTTCATCTTAAAGCGAAGCTTAATGCTAAACCACTGTTTTGATTAATCTTTATAACGAATTGGTGTACATTATGAATACCAAAAAATTAGCTTTACATAAATTGAAGGTTTTCCTATCGTTTCGCTTCAGTAGAATACAAATCAAAAAATTAATTACTGAACAAAAAATATACATGTAAACTACTAAAAAATATTTATTTTCAATAGAAATGTATGAACGGGTAATGGAAAAAAATTAAAAAATATAAAGTTTTAAAGCTAAGATTATCTGCGACAGTTTCGTTCGATTAACTTTTTGCTTTCTCATAACATTATTGACAAAATAAATAGAAAGGAGTTTTGTGAATTCTTGAAATCGAGCGTTTCCAGACTCCGTTTGTCAAGCGATTTTAATGCCTACATCCTACAATATGAGGTATACAAAAAATATACACATTTTTGGCTTGTAGCTTCATCTTAAAGCGAAGCTTAATGCTAAATCACTGTTTTGATTAATCTTTATAACGAATTGGTGTATATTATGAATACCAAAAAATTAGCTTTACATAAATTGAAGGTTTTCCTATCGTTTCGCATCAGTAGAATACTAATCAAAAAATTAATTACTGAACAAAAAATATAAATGTAAACTACTAAAAAATATTTTTTTTCAATAGAAATGTATGAACGGGTAAAGGAAAAAAATTAAAAAATATATAGTTTTAAAGCTAAGATTATCTGCGACAGTTTCGCTTGATTAACTTTTTGCTTTCTCATAACATTATTGACAAAATAAATAAAAAGGAGTTTTGTGAATTCTTGAAATCGAGCGTTTCCAGACTCCGTTTGTCAAGCGATTTTAATGCCTACATCCTACAATATGAGGTATACCAAAAATATACACATTTTTGGCTTGTAGCTTCATCTTAAAGCGAAGCTTAATGCTAAATCACTGTTTTGATTAATCTTTATAACGAATTGGTGTACATTATGAATACTAAAAAATTAGCTTTACATAAATTGAAGGTTTTCCTATCGTTTCGCTTCAGTAGAATACAAATCAAAAAATTAATTACTGAACAAAAAATATACATGTAAACTACTAAAAAATATTTATTTTCAATAGAAATATATGAACGGATAATGGAAAAAAATATAGTTTTAAAGCGAAGATTATCTGTGACAGTTTCGCTTGATTAACTTTTTGCTTTCTCATAACATTATTGACAAAATAAATTAAAAGGAGTTTTGTGAATTCTTGTAATCGAGCGTTTCCAGACTCCGTTTGTCAAGCGATTTTAATGCCTACATCCTACAATATGAGGTATACCAAAAATAAACACATTTTTGGCTTGTAGCTTCATCTTAAAGCGAAGCTTAATGCTAAATCACTGTTTTGATTAATCTTTATTACGAATTGGTGTACATTATGAATACCAAAAAATTAGCTTTACATAAATTGAAGGTTTTCCTATCGTTTCGCATCAGTAGAATACTAATCAAAAAATTAATTACTGAACAAAAAATATAAATGTAAACTACTAAAAAATATTTTTTTTCAATAGAAATGTATGAACGGGTAATGGAAAAAAATTTAAAAATATATAGTTTTAAAGCTAAGATTATCTGCGACAGTTTCGATTGATTAACTTTTTGCTATCTCATAACATTATTGACAAAATAAATAAATACGAGTTTTGTGAATTCTTGAAATCGAGCGTTTCCAGACTCCGTCTGTCAAGCGATTTTAATGCCTGCATCCTACAATATGAGGTATACCAAGAATATACACATTTTTGGCTTGTAGCTTCATCTTAAAGCGAAGCTTAATGCTAAATCACTGTTTTGATTAATCTTTATTTCGAATTGGTGTACATTATGAATACCAAAAAAATAGCTTTACATAAATTGAAGGTTTTCCTATCGTTTCGCATCAGTAGAATACTAATCAAAAATTTAATTACTGAACAAAAAATATAAATGTAAACTACTAAAAAATATTTTTTTCCATAGAAATGTATGAACGGGTAATGGAAAAAAATTAAAAAATATATAGTTTTAAAGCTTAGATTATCTGCGACAGTTTCGCTTGATTAACTTTTTGCTTTCTCATAACATTATTGACAAAATAAATAAAAAGGAGTTTTGTGAATTCTTGAAATCGAGCGTTTCCTGACTCCGTTTGTCAAGCGATTTTAATGCCTACATCCTACAATATGAGGTATACCAAGAATATACACATTTTTGGCTTGTAGCTTCATCTTAAAGCGAAGCTTAATGCTAAATCACTGTTTTGATTAATCTTTATAACGAATTGGTGTACATTATGAATACCAAAAATTAGCTTTACATAAATTGAAGGATTTCCTATCGTTTCGCTTCAGTAGAATACAAATCAAAAAATTAATAACTGAACAAAAAATATAAATGTAAACTACTAAAAAATACATTTTTTCAATAGAAATGTATGAACGGGTAATGGAAAAAAATATAGTTTTAAAGCTGAGATTATCTGCGACAGTTTCGCTTGATTAACTTTTTGCTATCTCGTAACATTATAAACAAAATAAATAAATACGAGTTTTGTGAATTCTTGAAATCGAGCGTTTCTAGACTCCGTTTGTCAAGCGATTTTAATGCCTACATCCTACAATATGAGGTATACAGAAAATATACACATTTTTGGCTTGTAGCTTCATCTTAAAGCGAAGCTTAATGCTAAATCACTGTTTTGATTAATCTTTATAACGAATTGGTGTACATTATGAATACCAAAAAATTAGCTTTACAAAAATTGAAGGTTTTCCTATCGTTTCGCTTCAGTAGAATACAAATCAAAAAATTAATTACTGAACAAAAAATATACATGTAAACTACTAAAAAATATTTATTTTCAATAGAAATGTATGAACGGGTAATGGAAAAAAATTAAAAAATATATAGTTTTAAAGCTAAGATTATCTGCGACAGTTTCGTTCGATTAAATTTTTGCTTTCTCATAACATTATTAACAAAATAAATAAAAAGGAGTTTTGTGAATTCTTGAAATCGAGCGTTTCCAGACTCCGTTTGTCAAGAGATTTTTATGCCTACATCCTACAATATGAGGTATACCAAAAATATACACATTTTTGGCTTGTAGCTTCATCTTAAAGCGAAGCTTAATAATAAATCACTGTTTTGATTAATCTTTATAACGAATTGGTGTACATTATGAATACCAAAAAATTAGCTTTACATAAATTGAAGGTTTTCCTATCGTTTCGCATCAGTAGAATACTAATCAAAAAATTAATTACTGAACAAAAAATATAAATGTAAGCTACTAAAAAATATTTTTTTTCAATAGAAATGTATGAACGGGTAATGGAAAAAAATTAAAAAATATATAGTTTTAAAGCTAAAATTATCTGCGACAGTTTCGCTAGATTAACTTTTTGCTTTCTCATAACATTATAGACAAAATAAAAAAAGGAGTTTTGTGAATTCTTGAAATCGAGCGTTTACAGACTCCGTTTGTCAAGCGATTTTAATGCCTACATCCTACAATATGAGGTATACCAAAAAGAAACACATTTTTGGCTTGTAGATTCATCTTAAAGCGAAGCATAATGCTAAATCACTGTTTTGATTAATCCTTATAACGAATTGGTGTACATTATGAATACCAAAAAATTAGCTTTACATAAATTAAAGGTTTTCCTATCGTTTCGCATCAGTAGAATACTAATCAAAAAATTAATAACTGAACAAAAAATATAAATGTAAACTACTAAAAAATTATTTTTTTCAATAGAAATGTATGAACGGGTAATGGAAAAAAAATAAAAAATATACAGTTTTAAAGCTAAGATTATCTGCGACAGTTTCGTTCGATTAACTTTTTGCTTTCTCATAACATTATTGACAAAATAAATAAAAAGGAGTTTTGTGAATTCTTGAAATCGAGCGTTTCCAGACTCCGTTTGTCAAGCGATTTTAATGCCTACATCCTACAATATGAGGTATACCAAAAATATACACATTTTTGGCTTGTAGCTTCATCTTAAAGCGAAGCGTAATGCTAAATCACTGTTTTGATTAATCTTTACAACGTATTGGTGTACATTATGAATACCAAAAAATTAGCTTTACATAAATTGAAGGTTTTCCTATCGTTTCGCATCAGTAGAATACTAATCAAAAAATTAATTACTGAACAAAAAATATAAATGTAAACTACTAAAAAATATTTTTTTTCAATAGAAATGTATGAACGGGTAATGGAAAAAAAATATAGTTTTAAAGCTAAGATTATCTGCGACAGTTTCGCTTGATTAACTTTTTGCTATCTCATAACATTATTGACAAAATAAATTAATACGAGTTTTGTGAATTCTTGAAATCGAGCGTTTCCAGACTCCGTTTGTCAAGCGATTTTAATGCCTACATCCTACAATATGAGGTATACCAAGAATATACACATTTTTGGCTTGTAGCTTCATCTTAAAGCGAAGCTTAATGCTAAATCACTGTTTTGATTAATCTTTATAACGAATTGGTGTACATTATGAATACCAAAAAAATAGCTTTACATAAATTGAAGGTTTTCCTATCGTTTGGCATCAGTGGAATACTAATCAAAAAATTAATGACTGAACAAAAAATATAAATGTAAACTACTAAAAAATATTTTTTTTCAATAGAAATGTATGAACGGGTAATGGAAAAAAATTAAAAAATATATAGTTTTAAAGCTAAGATTATCTGCGACAGTTTCGCTTGATTAACTTTTTTCTTTCTCATAACATTATTGACAAAATAAATAAAAAGGAGTTTTGTGAATTCTTGAAATCGAGCGTTTCCAGACTCCGTTTGTCAAGCGATTTTAATGCCTTCATCCTACAATATGAGGTATACCAAAAATATACACATTTTTGGCTTGTAGCTTCATCTTAAAGCGAAGCTTAATGCTAAACCACTGTTTTGATTAATCTTTATAACGAATTGGTGTACATTATGAATACCAAAAAATTAGCTTTACATAAATTGAAGGTTTTCCTATCGTTTCGCTTCAGTAGAATACAAATCAAAAAATTAATTACTGAACAAAAAATATACATGTAAACTACTAAAAAATATTTATTTTCAATAGAAATGTATGAACGGGTAATGGAAAAAAATTAAAAAATATAAAGTTTTAAAGCTAAGATTATCTGCGACAGTTTCGTTCGATTAACTTTTTGCTTTCTCATAACATTATTGACAAAATAAATAGAAAGGAGTTTTGTGAATTCTTGAAATCGAGCGTTTCCAGACTCCGTTTGTCAAGCGATTTTAATGCCTACATCCTACAATATGAGGTATACAAAAAATATACACATTTTTGGCTTGTAGCTTCATCTTAAAGCGAAGCTTAATGCTAAATCACTGTTTTGATTAATCTTTATAACGAATTGGTGTATATTATGAATACCAAAAAATTAGCTTTACATAAATTGAAGGTTTTCCTATCGTTTCGCATCAGTAGAATACTAATCAAAAAATTAATTACTGAACAAAAAATATAAATGTAAACTACTAAAAAATATTTTTTTTCAATAGAAATGTATGAACGGGTAAAGGAAAAAAATTAAAAAATATATAGTTTTAAAGCTAAGATTATCTGCGACAGTTTCGCTTGATTAACTTTTTGCTTTCTCATAACATTATTGACAAAATAAATAAAAAGGAGTTTTGTGAATTCTTGAAATCGAGCGTTTCCAGACTCCGTTTGTCAAGCGATTTTAATGCCTACATCCTACAATATGAGGTATACCAAAAATATACACATTTTTGGCTTGTAGCTTCATCTTAAAGCGAAGCTTAATGCTAAATCACTGTTTTGATTAATCTTTATAACGAATTGGTGTACATTATGAATACTAAAAAATTAGCTTTACATAAATTGAAGGTTTTCCTATCGTTTCGCTTCAGTAGAATACAAATCAAAAAATTAATTACTGAACAAAAAATATACATGTAAACTACTAAAAAATATTTATTTTCAATAGAAATATATGAACGGATAATGGAAAAAAATATAGTTTTAAAGCGAAGATTATCTGTGACAGTTTCGCTTGATTAACTTTTTGCTTTCTCATAACATTATTGACAAAATAAATTAAAAGGAGTTTTGTGAATTCTTGTAATCGAGCGTTTCCAGACTCCGTTTGTCAAGCGATTTTAATGCCTACATCCTACAATATGAGGTATACCAAAAATAAACACATTTTTGGCTTGTAGCTTCATCTTAAAGCGAAGCTTAATGCTAAATCACTGTTTTGATTAATCTTTATTACGAATTGGTGTACATTATGAATACCAAAAAATTAGCTTTACATAAATTGAAGGTTTTCCTATCGTTTCGCATCAGTAGAATACTAATCAAAAAATTAATTACTGAACAAAAAATATAAATGTAAACTACTAAAAAATATTTTTTTTCAATAGAAATGTATGAACGGGTAATGGAAAAAAATTTAAAAATATATAGTTTTAAAGCTAAGATTATCTGCGACAGTTTCGATTGATTAACTTTTTGCTATCTCATAACATTATTGACAAAATAAATAAATACGAGTTTTGTGAATTCTTGAAATCGAGCGTTTCCAGACTCCGTCTGTCAAGCGATTTTAATGCCTGCATCCTACAATATGAGGTATACCAAGAATATACACATTTTTGGCTTGTAGCTTCATCTTAAAGCGAAGCTTAATGCTAAATCACTGTTTTGATTAATCTTTATTTCGAATTGGTGTACATTATGAATACCAAAAAAATAGCTTTACATAAATTGAAGGTTTTCCTATCGTTTCGCATCAGTAGAATACTAATCAAAAATTTAATTACTGAACAAAAAATATAAATGTAAACTACTAAAAAATATTTTTTTCCATAGAAATGTATGAACGGGTAATGGAAAAAAATTAAAAAATATATAGTTTTAAAGCTTAGATTATCTGCGACAGTTTCGCTTGATTAACTTTTTGCTTTCTCATAACATTATTGACAAAATAAATAAAAAGGAGTTTTGTGAATTCTTGAAATCGAGCGTTTCCTGACTCCGTTTGTCAAGCGATTTTAATGCCTACATCCTACAATATGAGGTATACCAAGAATATACACATTTTTGGCTTGTAGCTTCATCTTAAAGCGAAGCTTAATGCTAAATCACTGTTTTGATTAATCTTTATAACGAATTGGTGTACATTATGAATACCAAAAATTAGCTTTACATAAATTGAAGGATTTCCTATCGTTTCGCTTCAGTAGAATACAAATCAAAAAATTAATAACTGAACAAAAAATATAAATGTAAACTACTAAAAAATACATTTTTTCAATAGAAATGTATGAACGGGTAATGGAAAAAAATATAGTTTTAAAGCTGAGATTATCTGCGACAGTTTCGCTTGATTAACTTTTTGCTATCTCGTAACATTATAAACAAAATAAATAAATACGAGTTTTATGAATTCTTGAAATCGAGAGTTTCCAGACGCCGTTTGTCAAGCGATTTTAATGCCTACATCCTACAATATGAGGTATACCAAGAATATACACATTTTTAGCTTGTAGCTTCATCTTAAAGCGAAGCTTAATGCTAAATCACTGTTTTGATTAATCTTTATAACGAATTGGTGTACATTATGAATACCAAAAAATTAGCTTTACAAAAATTGAAGGTTTTCCTATCGTTTCGCTTCAGTAGAATACAAATCAAAAAATTAATTACTGAACAAAAAATATAAATGTAAACTACTAAAAAATATTTTTTTTCAATAGAAATGTATGAACGGGTAATGGAAAAAAAATTAAAAAATATATAGTTTTAAAGCTAAAATTATCTGCGACAGTTTCGCTTGATTAACTTTTTGCTATCTCATAACATTATTGACAAAATAAATAAATACGAGTTTTGTGAATTCTTGAAATCGAGCGTTTCTAGACTCCGTTTGTCAAGCGATTTTAATGCCTACATCCTACAATATGAGGTATACCAAAAATATACACATTTTTGGCTTGTAGCTTCATCTTAAAGCGAAGCTTAATGCTAAATCACTGTTTTGATTAATCTTTATAACGAATTGGTGTACATTATGAATACCAAAAAATTAGCTTTACATAAATTGAAGGTTTTCCTATCGTTTCGCATCAGTAGAATACTAATCAAAATATTAATTACTGGACAAAAAATATAAATGTAAACTACTAAAAAATATTTTTTTTCAATAGAAATGTATGAACGGGTAATGGAAAAAAATTAAAAAATATATAGTTTTAAAGCTAAAATTATCTGCGACAGTTTCGCTAGATTAACTTTTTGCTTTCTCATAACATTATTGACAAAATAAATAAAAAGGAGTTTTGTGAATTCTTGAAATCGAGCGTTTCCTGACTCCGTTTGTCAAGCGATTTTAATGCCTACATCCTACAATATGAGGTATACCAAAAATAAACACATTTTTGGCTTGTAGCTTCATCTTAAAGCGAAGCTTAATGCTAAATCACTGTTTTGATTAATCTTTATAACGAATTGGTGTACATTATGAATACCAAAAAATTAGCTTTACATAAATTGAAGGTTTTCCTATCGTTTCGCATCAGTAGAATACTAATCAAAATATTAATTACTGGACAAAAAATATAAATGTAAACTACTAAAAAATATTTTTTTTCAATAGAAATGTATGAACGGGTAATGGAAAAAAATTAAAAAATATATAGTTTTAAAGCTAAAATTATCTGCGACAGTTTCGCTAGATTAACTTTTTGCTTTCTCATAACATTATTGACAAAATAAATAAAAAGGAGTTTTGTGAATTCTTGAAATCGAGCGTTTCCTGACTCCGTTTGTCAAGCGATTTTAATGCCTACATCCTACAATATGAGGTATACCAAAAATAAACACATTTTTGGCTTGTAGCTTCATCTTAAAGCGAAGCTTAATGCTAAATCACTGTTTTGATTAATCTTTATAACGAATTGGTGTACATTATGAATACCAAAAAATTAGCTTTACATAAATTGAAGGTTTTCCTATCGATTCGGATCGGTAGAATACTAATCAAAAATTTAATTACTGAACAAAAAATATAAATGTAAACTACTAAAAAATATTTTTTTCCATAGAAATGTATGAACGGGTAATGGAAAAAAATCAAAAAATATATAGTTTTAAAGCTAAGATTATCTGCGACAGTTTCGCTTGATTAACTTTTTGCTTTCTCATAACATTATTGACAAAATAAATAAATACGAGTTTTGTGAATTCTTGAAATCGAGCGTTTCCAGACTCCGTTTGTCAAGCGATTTTAATGCCTACATCCTACAATATGAGGTATACCAAGAATATACACATTTTTGGCTTGTAGCTTCATCTTAAAGCGAAGCTTAATGCTAAATCACTGTTTTGATTAATCTTTATAACGAATTGGTGTACATTATGGATACCAAAAAATTAGCTTTACATAAATTGAAGGTTTTCCTATCGTTTCGCATCAGTAGAATACTAATCAAAAAATTAATTACTGAACAAAAAATATAAATGTAAACTACTAAAAAATATTTTTTTCCATAGAAATGTATGAACGGGTAATGGAAAAAAATTAAAAAATATATAGTTTTAATGCTAAGATTATCTGCGACAGTTTCGCCTGATTAACTTTTTGCTATCTCATTCATTATTGACAAAATAAATAAATACGAGTTTTGTGAATTCTTGAAATCGAGCGTTTCTAGACTCCGTTTGTCAAGCGATTTTAATGCCTACATCCTACAATATGAGGTATACCAAGAATATACACATTTTTGGCTTGTAGCTTCATCTTAAAGCGAAGCTTAATGCTAAATCACTGTTTTGATTAATCTTTATAACGAATTGGTGTACATTATGAATACCAAAAAATTAGCTTTACAAAAATTGAAGGTAATTACTGAACAAAAAATATACATGTAAACTACTAAAAAATATTTATTTTCAATAGAAATGTATGAACGGGTAATGGAAAAAAATTAAAAAATATATAGTTTTAAAGCTAAGATTATCTGCGACAGTTTCGTTCGATTAACTTTTTGCTTTCTCATAACATTATTGACAAAATAAATAGAAAGGAGTTTTGTGAATTCTTGAAATCGAGCGTTTCCAGACTCCGTTTGTCAAGCGATTTTAATGCCTACATCCTACAATATGAGGTATACCAAAAATATATACATTTTTGGCTTGTAGCTTCATCTTAAAGCGAAGCTTAATGCTAAATCACTGTTTTGATTAATCTTTATAACGAATTGGTGTACATTATGAATACCAAAAAAATAGCTTTACATAAATTGAAGGTTTTCCTATCGTTTCGCATCAGTAGAATACTAATCAAATAATTAATTACTGAACAAAAAATATAAATGTAAACTACTAAAAAATATTTTTTTTCAATAGAAATGTATGAACGGGTAATGGAAAAAAATATAGTTTTAAAGCTGAGATTATTTGCGACAGTTTCGCTTGATTAACTTTTTGCTATCTCGTAACATTATTGACAAAATAAATAAATACGAGTTTTATGAATTCTTGAAATCGAGAGTTTCCAGACGCCGTTTGTCAAGCGATTTTAATGCCTACATCCTACAATATGAGGTATACCAAGAATATACACATTTTTAGCTTGTAGCTTCATCTTAAAGCGAAGCTTAATGCTAAATCACTGTTTTGATTAATCTTTATAACGAATTGGTGTACATTATGAATACCAAAAAATTAGCTTTACAAAAATTGAAGGTTTTCCTATCGTTTCGCTTCAGTAGAATACAAATCAAAAAATTAATTACTGAACAAAAAATATAAATGTAAACTACTAAAAAATATTTTTTTCCATAGAAATGTATGAACGGGTAATGGAAAAAAATTAAAAAATATATAGTTTTAAAGCTAAGATTATCTGCGACAGTTTCGCTTGATTAACTTTTTGCTATCTCATTCATTATTGACAAAATAAATAAATACGAGTTTTGTGAATTCTTGAAATCGAGCGTTTCTAGACTCCGTTTGTCAAGCGATTTTAATGCCTACATCCTACAATATGAGGTATACAGAAAATATACACATTTTTGGCTTGTAGCTTCATCTTAAAGCGAAGCTTAATGCTAAATCACTGTTTTGATTAATCTTTATAACGAATTGGTGTACATTATGAATACCAAAAAATTAGCTTTACAAAAATTGAAGGTTTTCCTATCGTTTCGCTTCAGTAGAATACAAATCAAAAAATTAATTACTGAACAAAAAATATACATGTAAACTACTAAAAAATATTTATTTTCAATAGAAATGTATGAACGGGTAATGGAAAAAAATTAAAAAATATATAGTTTTAAAGCTAAGATTATCTGCGACAGTTTCGTTCGATTAACTTTTTGCTTTCTCATAACATTATTGACAAAATAAATAGAAAGGAGTTTTGTGAATTCTTGAAATCGAGCGTTTCCAGACTCCGTTTGTCAAGCGATTTTAATGCCTACATCCTACAATATGAGGTATACAAAAAATATACACATTTTTGGCTTGTAGCTTCATCTTAAAGCGAAGCTTAATGCTAAATCACTGTTTTGATTAATCTTTATAACGAATTGGTGTATATTATGAATACCAAAAAATTAGCTTTACATAAATTGAAGGTTTTCCTATCGTTTCGCATCAGTAGAATACTAATCAAAAAATTAATTACTGAACAAAAAATATAAATGTATACTACTAAAAAATATTTTTTTTCAATAGAAATGTATGAACGGATAATGGAAAAAAATATAGTTTTAAAGCTAAGATTATCTGCGACAGTTTCGCTTGATTAACTTTTTGCTTTCTCATAACATTATTGACAAAATAAATAAAAAGGAGTTTTGTGAATTCTTGAAATCGAGCGTTTCCAGACTCCGTTTGTCAAGCGATTTTAATGCCTACATCCTACTATATGAGGTATACCAAAAATATACACATTTTTGGCTTGTAGCTTCATCTTAAAGCGAAGCTTAATGCTAAATCACTGTTTTGATTAATCTTTATAACGAATTGGTGTACATTATGAATACCGAAAAATTAGCTTTACATAAATTGAAGGTTTTCCTATCGTTTCGCATCAGTAGAATACTAATCAAAAAATTAATTACTGAACAAAAAATATAAATGTAAACTACTAAAAAATATTTTTTTTCAATAGAAATGAGCGCGTTTCCAGACTCCGTTTGTCAAGCGATTTTAATGCCTACAACCTAAAAAAAAAAAATACATAGTTTTATAGCTAAGATTATCTGCGACAGTTTCGCTTGATTAACTTTTTGCTTCCTTATAACATCATTGACAAACTTAATAAAAAATAATTTTTGTTAATTCTTGAATTCGGGCGTTTCCAGACTTCGTTTGTCAAGCGAGGTTTATGAGGTTTACCAAGAATATACACTGTTTTGGCTTTTAGCTTCATCTTAAGGCGAAGCTTAATGTTATAACACTTTTTATAGCGAATTGGTGTAGGTACATTATGAATTCCAAAAAATTAGCTCTAGATAAATTGAAGGTTTCCCATCGTTTCGCTACAGTAGAATACAAATAAAAAAAATAATTACTGAACAAAACATATAAATATAAACTACTATACAAAATATTTTTTCAATAAAAATGTATGAACGGGTAATGGAAAAAAAAAATAAAAAATATATAGTTTTATAGCTAAGATTATCTTCGACAGTTTCGCTTGATTAACTTTTTGCTTTCTCATAACATTATTGACAAGATAAATAAAAACGAGTTTTGCGAATTCTTGAAATCGAGCGTTTCCAGACTCCGTTTGTCAAGCGATTTTAATGCCTATAACCTACAATATGAGGTATACCAAAAATAAACACATTTTGGCTTGTAGCTTCATCTTAAAGCGAAGCTTAATGCTAAATCACTGTTTTGATTAATCTTTATAACGAATTGGTGTACATTATGAATACCAAAAAATTAGCTTTACATAAATTGAAGGTTTTCCTATCGTTTCGCATCAGTAGAATACTAATCAAAATATTAATTACTGGACAAAAAATATAAATGTAAACTACTAAAAAATATTTTTTTTCAATAGAAATGTATGAACGGGTAATGGAAAAAAATTAAAAAATATATAGTTTTAAAGCTAAAATTATCTGCGACAGTTTCGCTAGATTAACTTTTTGCTTTCTCATAACATTATTGACAAAATAAATAAAAAGGAGTTTTGTGAATTCTTGAAATCGAGCGTTTCCTGACTCCGTTTGTCAAGCGATTTTAATGCCTACATCCTACAATATGAGGTATACCAAAAATAAACACATTTTTGGCTTGTAGCTTCATCTTAAAGCGAAGCTTAATGCTAAATCACTGTTTTGATTAATCTTTATAACGAATTGGTGTACATTATGAATACCAAAAAATTAGCTTTACATAAATTGAAGGTTTTCCTATCGATTCGGATCAGTAGAATACTAATCAAAAATTTAATTACTGAACAAAAAATATAAATGTAAACTACTAAAAAATATTTTTTTCCATAGAAATGTATGAACGGGTAATGGAAAAAAATCAAAAAATATATAGTTTTAAAGCTAAGATTATCTGCGACAGTTTCGCTTGATTAACTTTTTGCTTTCTCATAACATTATTGACAAAATAAATTAATACGAGTTTTGTGAATTCTTGAAATCGAGCGTTTCCAGACTCCGTTTGTCAAGCGATTTTAATGCCTACATCCTACAATATGAGTTATACCAAGAATATACACATTTTTGGCTTGTAGCTTCATCTTAAAGCGAAGCTTAATGCTAAATCACTGTTTTGATTAATCTTTATAACGAATTGGTGTACATTATGAATACTAAAAAATTAGCTTTACATAAATTGAAGGTTTTCCTATCGTTTCGCTTCAGTAGAATACAAATCAAAAAATTAATTACTGAACAAAAAATATACATGTAAGCTACTAAAAAATATTTATTTTCAATAGAAATGTATGAACGGATAATGGAAAAAAATATAGTTTTAAAGCTAAGATTATCTGTGACAGTTTCGCTTGATTAACTTTTTGCTTTCTCATAACATTATTGACAAAATAAATAAAAAGGAGTTTTGTGAATTCTTGAAATCGAGCGTTTCCAGACTCCGTTTGTCAAGCGATTTTAATGCCTACATCCTACAATATGAGGTATACCAAAAATATTCACATTTTTGGCTTGTAGCTTCATCTTAAAGCGAAGCTTAATGCTAAATCACTGTTTTGATTAATCTTTATAACGAATTGGTGTACATTACGGATACCAAAAAATTAGCTTTACATAAATTGAAGGTTTTCCTATCGTTTCGCATCAGTAGAATACTAATCAAAAAATTAATTACTGAACAAAAAATATAAATGTAAACTACTAAAAAATATATTTTTTCAATAGAAATGTATGAACGGGTAATGGAAAAAAATATAGTTTTAAAGCTGAGATTATCTGCGACAGTTTCGCTTGATTAACTTTTTGCTATCTCGTAACATTATTGACAAAATAAATAATTACGAGTTTTATGAATTCTTGAAATTGAGAGTTTCCAGACGCCGTTTGTCAAGCGATTTTAATGCCTACATCCTACAATATGAGGTATACCTAGAATATACACATTTTTAGCTTGTAGCTTCATCTTAAAGCGAAGCTTAATGCTAAATCACTGTTTTGATTAATCTTTATAACGAATTGGTGTACATTATGAATACCAAAAAATTAGCTTTACAAAAATTGAAGGTTTTCCTATCGTTTCGCTTCAGTAGAATACAAATCAAAAAAATAATTACTGAACAAAAAATATAAATGTAAACTACTAAAAAATATTTTTTTTCAATAGAAATGTATGAACGGGTAATGGAAAAAAATTAAAAAATATATATTTTTTAAGCTAAAATTATCTGCGACAGTTTCGCTAGATTAACTTTTTGCTTTCTCATAACATTATTGACAAAATAAATAAAAAGGAGTTTTGTGAATTCTTGAAATCGAGCGTTTCCAGACTCCGTTTGTCAAGCGATTTTAATGCCTACATCCTACAATATGAGGTATACCAAAAATATACACATTTTTGGCTTGTAGCTTCATCTTAAAGCGAAGCTTAATGCTAAATCACTGTTTTGATTAATCTTTATAACGAATTGGTGTACATTATGAATACCGAAAAATTAGCTTTACATAAATTGAAGGTTTTCCTATCGTTTCGCATCAGTAGAATACTAATCAAAAAATTAATTACTGAACAAAAAATATAAATGTAAACTACTAAAAAATATTTTTTTTCAATAGAAATGTATGAACGGGTAATGGAAAAAAATTAAAATATATATATTTTTTAAGCTAAAATTATCTGCGACAGTTTCGCTAGATTAACTTTTTGCTTTCTCATAACATTATTGACAAAATAAATAAAAAGGAGTTTTGTGAATTCTTGAAATCGAGCGTTTCCAGACTCCGTTTGTCAAGCGATTTTAATGCCTACATCCTACAATATGAGGTATACCAAAAATAAACACATTTTTGGCTTGTAGCTTCATCTTAAAGCGAAGCTTAATGCTAAATCACTGTTTTGATTAATCTTTATAACGAATTGGTGTACATTATGAATACCAAAAAATTAGCTTTACATAAATTGAAGGTTTTCCTATCGTTTCGCATCAGTAGAATACTAATCAAAAAATTAATTACTGAACAAAAAATATAAATGTTAACTACTAAAAAATATTTTTTTTCAATAGAAATGTATGAACGGGTAATGGAAAAAATTTTAAAAAATATATAGTTTTAAAGCTAAGATTATCTGCGACAGTTTCGATTGATTAACTTTTTGCTATCTCATAACATTATTGACAAAATAAATAAATACGAGTTTTGTGAATTCTTGAAATCGAGCGTTTCCAGACTCCGTTTGTCAAGCGATTTGAATGCCTGCATCCTACAATATGAGGTATACCAAGAATATACACATTTTTGGCTTGTAGCTTCATCTTAAAGCAAAGCTTAATGCTAAATCACTGTTTTGATTAATCTTTATAACGAATTGGTGTACATTATGAATACCAAAAAAATAGCTTTACATAAATTGAAGGTTTTCCTATCGTTTGGCATCAGTGGAATACTAATCAAAAAATTAATGACTGAACAAAAAATATAAATGTAAACTACTAAAAAATATTTTTTTTCAATAGAAATGTATGAACGGGTAATGGAAAAAAATTAAAAAATATATAGTTTTAAAGCTAAGATTATCTGCGACAGTTTCGCTTGATTTACTTTTTGCTTTCTCATAACATTATTGACAAAATAAATAAAAAGGAGTTTTGTGAATTCTTGAAATCAAGCGTTTCCAGACTCCGTTTGTCAAGCGATTTTAATGCCTACATCCTACAATATGAGGTATACCAAAAATATATACATTTTTGGCTTGTAGCTTCATCTTAAAGCGAAGCTTAATGCTAAATCACTGTTTTGATTAATCTTTATAACGAATTGGTGTTCATTATGAATACTAAAAAAATAGCTTTACATAAATTTAAGGTTTTCCTATCGTTTCGCATCAGTAGAATACTAATCAAATAATTAATTACTGAACAAAAAATATAAATGTAAACTACTAAAAAATATTTTTTTTCAATAGAAATGTATGAACGGGTAATGGAAAAAAATATAGTTTTAAAGCTGAGATTATCTGCGACAGTTTCGCTTGATTAACTTTTTGCTATCTCATTCATTATTGACAAAATAAATAAATACGAGTTTTGTGAATTCTTGAAATCGAGCGTTTCTAGACTCCGTTTGTCAAGCGATTTTAATGCCTACATCCTACAATATGAGGTATACAGAAAATATACACATTTTTGGCTTGTAGCTTCATCTTAAAGCGAAGCTTAATGCTAAATCACTGTTTTGATTAATCTTTATAACGAATTGGTGTACATTATGAATACCAAAAAATTAGCTTTACAAAAATTGAAGGTTTTCCTATCGTTTCGCTTCAGTAGAATACAAATCAAAAAATTAATTACTGAACAAAAAATATACATGTAAACTACTAAAAAATATTTATTTTCAATAGAAATGTATGTACGGGTAATGGAAAAAAATTAAAAAATATATAGTTTTAAAGCTAAGATTATCTGCGACAGTTTCGTTCGATTAACTTTTTGCTTTCTCATAACATTATTGACAAAATAAATAGAAAGGAGTTTTGTGAATTCTTGAAATCGAGCGTTTCCAGACTCCGTTTGTCAAGCGATTTTAATGCCTACATCCTACAATATGAGGTATACAAAAAATATACACATTTTTGGCTTGTAGCTTCATCTTAAAGCGAAGCTTAATGCTAAATCACTGTTTTGATTAATCTTTATAACGAATTGGTGTATATTATGAATACCAAAAAATTAGCTTTACATAAATTGAAGGTTTTCCTATCGTTTCGCATCAGTAGAATACTAATCAAAAAATTAATTACTGAACAAAAAATATAAATGTAAACTACTAAAAAATATTTTTTTCCATAGAAATGTATGAACGGGTAATGGAAAAAAATTAAAAAATATATAGTTTTAAAGCTAAGATTATCTGCGACAGTTTCGCTTGATTAACTTTTTGCTATCTCATTCATTATTGACAAAATAAATAAATACGAGTTTTGTGAATTCTTGAAATCGAGCGTTTCTAGACTCCGTTTGTCAAGCGATTTTAATGCCTACATCCTACAATATGAGGTATACAGAAAATATACACATTTTTGGCTTGTAGCTTCATCTTAAAGCGAAGCTTAATGCTAAATCACTGTTTTGATTAATCTTTATAACGAATTGGTGTACATTATGAATACCAAAAAATTAGCTTTACAAAAATTGAAGGTTTTCCTATCGTTTCGCTTCAGTAGAATACAAATCAAAAAATTAATTACTGAACAAAAAATATACATGTAAACTACTAAAAAATATTTATTTTCAATAGAAATGTATGTACGGGTAATGGAAAAAAATTAAAAAATATATAGTTTTAAAGCTAAGATTATCTGCGACAGTTTCGTTCGATTAACTTTTTGCTTTCTCATAACATTATTGACAAAATAAATAGAAAGGAGTTTTGTGAATTCTTGAAATCGAGCGTTTCCAGACTCCGTTTGTCAAGCGATTTTAATGCCTACATCCTACAATATGAGGTATACAAAAAATATACACATTTTTGGCTTGTAGCTTCATCTTAAAGCGAAGCTTAATGCTAAATCACTGTTTTGATTAATCTTTATAACGAATTGGTGTATATTATGAATACCAAAAAATTAGCTTTACATAAATTGAAGGTTTTCCTATCGTTTCGCATCAGTAGAATACTAATCAAAAAATTAATTACTGAACAAAAAATATAAATGTAAACTACTAAAAAATATTTTTTTTCAATAGAAATGTATGAACGGATAATGGAAAAAAATATAGTTTTAAAGCTAAGATTATCTGCGACAGTTTCGCTTGATTAACTTTTTGCTTTCTCATAACATTATTGACAAAATAAATAAAAAGGAGTTTTGTGAATTCTTGAAATCGAGCGTTTCCAGACTCCGTTTGTCAAGCGATTTTAATGCCTACATCCTACAATATGAGGTATACCAAAAATATACACATTTTTGGCTTGTAGCTTCATCTTAAAGCGAAGCTTAATGCTAAATCACTGTTTTGATTAATCTTTATAACGAATTGGTGTACATTATGAATACCGAAAAATTAGCTTTACATAAATTGAAGGTTTTCCTATCGTTTCGCATCAGTAGAATACTAATCAAAAAATTAATTACTGAACAAAAAATATAAATGTAAACTACTAAAAAATATTTTTTTTCAATAGAAATGAGCGCGTTTCCAGACTCCGTTTGTCAAGCGATTTTAATGCCTACAACCTTAAAAAAAAAAAATACATAGTTTTATAGCTAAGATTATCTGCGACAGTTTCGCTTGATTAACTTTTTGCTTCCTTATAACATCATTGACAAACTTAATAAAAAATAATTTTTGTTAATTCTTGAATTCGGGCGTTTCCAGACTTCGTTTGTCAAGCGAGGTTTATGAGGTTTACCAAGAATATACACTGTTTTGGCTTTTAGCTTCATCTTAAGGCGAAGCTTAATGTTATAACACTTTTTATAGCGAATTGGTGTAGGTACATTATGAATTCCAAAAAATTAGCTCTAGATAAATTGAAGGTTTCCCATCGTTTCGCTAAAGTAGAATACAAATAAAAAAAATAATTACTGAACAAAACATATAAATATAAACTACTATACAAAATATTTTTTCAATAAAAATGTATGAACGGGTAATGGAAAAAAAAATAAAAATATATAGTTTTATAGCTAAGATTATCTGCGACAGTTTCGCTTGATTAACTTTTTGCTTTCTCATAACATTATTGACAAGATAAATAAAAACGAGTTTTGCGAATTCTTGAAATCGAGCGTTTCCAGACTCCGTTTGTCAAGCGATTTTAATGCCTATAACCTACAATATGAGGTATACCAAAAATAAACACATTTTGGCTTGTAGCTTCATCTTAAAGCGAAGCTTAATGCTAAATCACTGTTTTGATTAATCTTTATAACGAATTGGTGTACATTATGAATACCAAAAAATATGCTTATGATAAATTGAAGGTTTTCCTATCGTTTCGCTTCAGTAGAATACAAATCAAATAATTAATTACTGAACAAAAAATATAAATGTAAGCTTAAAAAAAAAATATCTTTTCAATAGAAATGTATGAACGCGTAAAGGAAAAAAAACTTAAAAAATACAGATTTATAGCTAAGATTTTCTGCGACAGTTTCGCTTGATTAACTTTTTGCTTTCTTATAACATTATTGACAAAATAAATAAAAACGAGTTTTGTGAATTCTTGAAATCGGGCGTTTCCAGACTTCGTTTGTCAAGCGATTTTAATGCCTACAACCTACAATATGAGGTATAATAAGAATCTACACATTTTTGGCTTGTAGCTTCATCTTAAAGCGAAGCTTAATGCTAAATCACTGTTTAGATTAATCTTTATTACGAATTGGTGTCCATTATGAATACCAAAAAAATATGCTTTACATAAATTGAAGGTTTTCCTATCGTTTCGCTTCAGTAGAATACAAATCAAAAAATTAATTACTGAACAAAAAATATAAATGTAAACTACTAAAAAAAATATTTTTTCAATAGAAATGTATGAACGGGTAATGGAAAAAAATTTAAAAAATATATAGCCTTATAGCTAAGATTATCTGCGACAGTTTTGCTTGTCTAACTTTTGGCTTACATATAACATTATTGACAAACTAAATAAAAACGAGTTTTGTGAATTCTTGAAATCGGGCGTTTCCAGACTCCGTTTGTCAAGCGATTTTAATGCCTACAACCTACAATATGAGGTATACCAAGAATATACACAGTTTTGGCTTGTAGCTTCATCTTAAGGCGAAGCTTAATGTTAAATCACTATTTCGATTAATCTTTATAACGAATTGGTGTACATTATGAATACCAAAAAATTAGTTTTTGATAAATTTTAGGTTTTCCTATCGTTTCGCTTCAGTAGAATACAAATCAAAAAATTAATTACCGAACAAAAAAAAAATGTAAACTACAAAAAAAAATATTTTTTCAATAGAATTGTATGAACGCGTAAGGGAAAAAAACTAAAAAAATACAGATTTATAGCTAAGATTTTCTGCGACAGTTTCGCTTGATTAACTTTTTGCTTCCTTATAACATCATTGACAAACTTAATAAAAACGAGTTTTGTGAATTCTTGAAATCGGGCGTTTCCAGACTTCGTTTGTCAAGCGATTTTAATGCCTACAACCTACAATATGAGGTATAATAAGAATCTACACATTTTTGGCTTGTAGCTTCATCTTAAAGCGAAGCTTAATGCTAAATCACTGTTTTGATTAATCTTTATAACGAATTGGTGTACATTATGAATACTAAAAAATTAGCTTTACATAAATTGAAGGTTTTCCTATCGTTTCGCTTCAGTAGAATACAAATCAAAAAATTAATTACTGAACAAAAAATATACATGTAAACTACTAAAAAATATTTATTTTCAATAGAAATATATGAACGGATAATGGAAAAAAATATAGTTTTAAAGCGAAGATTATCTGTGACAGTTTCGCTTGATTAACTTTTTGCTTTCTCATAACATTATTGACAAAATAAATTAAAAGGAGTTTTGTGAATTCTTGTAATCGAGCGTTTCCAGACTCCGTTTGTCAAGCGATTTTAATGCCTACATCCTACAATATGAGGTATACCAAAAATAAACACATTTTTGGCTTGTAGCTTCATCTTAAAGCGAAGCTTAATGCTAAATCACTGTTTTGATTAATCTTTATTACGAATTGGTGTACATTATGAATACCAAAAAATTAGCTTTACATAAATTGAAGGTTTTCCTATCGTTTCGCATCAGTAGAATACTAATCAAAAAATTAATTACTGAACAAAAAATATAAATGTAAACTACTAAAAAATATTTTTTTTCAATAGAAATGTATGAACGGGTAATGGAAAAAAATTTAAAAATATATAGTTTTAAAGCTAAGATTATCTGCGACAGTTTCGATTGATTAACTTTTTGCTATCTCATAACATTATTGACAAAATAAATAAATACGAGTTTTGTGAATTCTTGAAATCGAGCGTTTCCAGACTCCGTCTGTCAAGCGATTTTAATGCCTGCATCCTACAATATGAGGTATACCAAGAATATACACATTTTTGGCTTGTAGCTTCATCTTAAAGCGAAGCTTAATGCTAAATCACTGTTTTGATTAATCTTTATTTCGAATTGGTGTACATTATGAATACCAAAAAAATAGCTTTACATAAATTGAAGGTTTTCCTATCGTTTCGCATCAGTAGAATACTAATCAAAAATTTAATTACTGAACAAAAAATATAAATGTAAACTACTAAAAAATATTTTTTTCCATAGAAATGTATGAACGGGTAATGGAAAAAAATTAAAAAATATATAGTTTTAAAGCTTAGATTATCTGCGACAGTTTCGCTTGATTAACTTTTTGCTTTCTCATAACATTATTGACAAAATAAATAAAAAGGAGTTTTGTGAATTCTTGAAATCGAGCGTTTCCTGACTCCGTTTGTCAAGCGATTTTAATGCCTACATCCTACAATATGAGGTATACCAAGAATATACACATTTTTGGCTTGTAGCTTCATCTTAAAGCGAAGCTTAATGCTAAATCACTGTTTTGATTAATCTTTATAACGAATTGGTGTACATTATGAATACCAAAAATTAGCTTTACATAAATTGAAGGATTTCCTATCGTTTCGCTTCAGTAGAATACAAATCAAAAAATTAATAACTGAACAAAAAATATAAATGTAAACTACTAAAAAATACATTTTTTCAATAGAAATGTATGAACGGGTAATGGAAAAAAATATAGTTTTAAAGCTGAGATTATCTGCGACAGTTTCGCTTGATTAACTTTTTGCTATCTCGTAACATTATAAACAAAATAAATAAATACGAGTTTTGTGAATTCTTGAAATCGAGCGTTTCTAGACTCCGTTTGTCAAGCGATTTTAATGCCTACATCCTACAATATGAGGTATACAGAAAATATACACATTTTTGGCTTGTAGCTTCATCTTAAAGCGAAGCTTAATGCTAAATCACTGTTTTGATTAATCTTTATAACGAATTGGTGTACATTATGAATACCAAAAAATTAGCTTTACAAAAATTGAAGGTTTTCCTATCGTTTCGCTTCAGTAGAATACAAATCAAAAAATTAATTACTGAACAAAAAATATACATGTAAACTACTAAAAAATATTTATTTTCAATAGAAATGTATGAACGGGTAATGGAAAAAAATTAAAAAATATATAGTTTTAAAGCTAAGATTATCTGCGACAGTTTCGTTCGATTAAATTTTTGCTTTCTCATAACATTATTAACAAAATAAATAAAAAGGAGTTTTGTGAATTCTTGAAATCGAGCGTTTCCAGACTCCGTTTGTCAAGAGATTTTTATGCCTACATCCTACAATATGAGGTATACCAAAAATATACACATTTTTGGCTTGTAGCTTCATCTTAAAGCGAAGCTTAATAATAAATCACTGTTTTGATTAATCTTTATAACGAATTGGTGTACATTATGAATACCAAAAAATTAGCTTTACATAAATTGAAGGTTTTCCTATCGTTTCGCATCAGTAGAATACTAATCAAAAAATTAATTACTGAACAAAAAATATAAATGTAAGCTACTAAAAAATATTTTTTTTCAATAGAAATGTATGAACGGGTAATGGAAAAAAATTAAAAAATATATAGTTTTAAAGCTAAAATTATCTGCGACAGTTTCGCTAGATTAACTTTTTGCTTTCTCATAACATTATAGACAAAATAAAAAAAGGAGTTTTGTGAATTCTTGAAATCGAGCGTTTACAGACTCCGTTTGTCAAGCGATTTTAATGCCTACATCCTACAATATGAGGTATACCAAAAAGAAACACATTTTTGGCTTGTAGATTCATCTTAAAGCGAAGCATAATGCTAAATCACTGTTTTGATTAATCCTTATAACGAATTGGTGTACATTATGAATACCAAAAAATTAGCTTTACATAAATTAAAGGTTTTCCTATCGTTTCGCATCAGTAGAATACTAATCAAAAAATTAATAACTGAACAAAAAATATAAATGTAAACTACTAAAAAATTATTTTTTTCAATAGAAATGTATGAACGGGTAATGGAAAAAAAATAAAAAATATACAGTTTTAAAGCTAAGATTATCTGCGACAGTTTCGTTCGATTAACTTTTTGCTTTCTCATAACATTATTGACAAAATAAATAAAAAGGAGTTTTGTGAATTCTTGAAATCGAGCGTTTCCAGACTCCGTTTGTCAAGCGATTTTAATGCCTACATCCTACAATATGAGGTATACCAAAAATATACACATTTTTGGCTTGTAGCTTCATCTTAAAGCGAAGCGTAATGCTAAATCACTGTTTTGATTAATCTTTACAACGTATTGGTGTACATTATGAATACCAAAAAATTAGCTTTACATAAATTGAAGGTTTTCCTATCGTTTCGCATCAGTAGAATACTAATCAAAAAATTAATTACTGAACAAAAAATATAAATGTAAACTACTAAAAAATATTTTTTTTCAATAGAAATGTATGAACGGGTAATGGAAAAAAAATATAGTTTTAAAGCTAAGATTATCTGCGACAGTTTCGCTTGATTAACTTTTTGCTATCTCATAACATTATTGACAAAATAAATTAATACGAGTTTTGTGAATTCTTGAAATCGAGCGTTTCCAGACTCCGTTTGTCAAGCGATTTTAATGCCTACATCCTACAATATGAGGTATACCAAGAATATACACATTTTTGGCTTGTAGCTTCATCTTAAAGCGAAGCTTAATGCTAAATCACTGTTTTGATTAATCTTTATAACGAATTGGTGTACATTATGAATACCAAAAAAATAGCTTTACATAAATTGAAGGTTTTCCTATCGTTTGGCATCAGTGGAATACTAATCAAAAAATTAATGACTGAACAAAAAATATAAATGTAAACTACTAAAAAATATTTTTTTTCAATAGAAATGTATGAACGGGTAATGGAAAAAAATTAAAAAATATATAGTTTTAAAGCTAAGATTATCTGCGACAGTTTCGCTTGATTAACTTTTTTCTTTCTCATAACATTATTGACAAAATAAATAAAAAGGAGTTTTGTGAATTCTTGAAATCGAGCGTTTCCAGACTCCGTTTGTCAAGCGATTTTAATGCCTTCATCCTACAATATGAGGTATACCAAAAATATACACATTTTTGGCTTGTAGCTTCATCTTAAAGCGAAGCTTAATGCTAAACCACTGTTTTGATTAATCTTTATAACGAATTGGTGTACATTATGAATACCAAAAAATTAGCTTTACATAAATTGAAGGTTTTCCTATCGTTTCGCTTCAGTAGAATACAAATCAAAAAATTAATTACTGAACAAAAAATATACATGTAAACTACTAAAAAATATTTATTTTCAATAGAAATGTATGAACGGGTAATGGAAAAAAATTAAAAAATATAAAGTTTTAAAGCTAAGATTATCTGCGACAGTTTCGTTCGATTAACTTTTTGCTTTCTCATAACATTATTGACAAAATAAATAGAAAGGAGTTTTGTGAATTCTTGAAATCGAGCGTTTCCAGACTCCGTTTGTCAAGCGATTTTAATGCCTACATCCTACAATATGAGGTATACAAAAAATATACACATTTTTGGCTTGTAGCTTCATCTTAAAGCGAAGCTTAATGCTAAATCACTGTTTTGATTAATCTTTATAACGAATTGGTGTATATTATGAATACCAAAAAATTAGCTTTACATAAATTGAAGGTTTTCCTATCGTTTCGCATCAGTAGAATACTAATCAAAAAATTAATTACTGAACAAAAAATATAAATGTAAACTACTAAAAAATATTTTTTTTCAATAGAAATGTATGAACGGGTAAAGGAAAAAAATTAAAAAATATATAGTTTTAAAGCTAAGATTATCTGCGACAGTTTCGCTTGATTAACTTTTTGCTTTCTCATAACATTATTGACAAAATAAATAAAAAGGAGTTTTGTGAATTCTTGAAATCGAGCGTTTCCAGACTCCGTTTGTCAAGCGATTTTAATGCCTACATCCTACAATATGAGGTATACCAAAAATATACACATTTTTGGCTTGTAGCTTCATCTTAAAGCGAAGCTTAATGCTAAATCACTGTTTTGATTAATCTTTATAACGAATTGGTGTACATTATGAATACTAAAAAATTAGCTTTACATAAATTGAAGGTTTTCCTATCGTTTCGCTTCAGTAGAATACAAATCAAAAAATTAATTACTGAACAAAAAATATACATGTAAACTACTAAAAAATATTTATTTTCAATAGAAATATATGAACGGATAATGGAAAAAAATATAGTTTTAAAGCGAAGATTATCTGTGACAGTTTCGCTTGATTAACTTTTTGCTTTCTCATAACATTATTGACAAAATAAATTAAAAGGAGTTTTGTGAATTCTTGTAATCGAGCGTTTCCAGACTCCGTTTGTCAAGCGATTTTAATGCCTACATCCTACAATATGAGGTATACCAAAAATAAACACATTTTTGGCTTGTAGCTTCATCTTAAAGCGAAGCTTAATGCTAAATCACTGTTTTGATTAATCTTTATTACGAATTGGTGTACATTATGAATACCAAAAAATTAGCTTTACATAAATTGAAGGTTTTCCTATCGTTTCGCATCAGTAGAATACTAATCAAAAAATTAATTACTGAACAAAAAATATAAATGTAAACTACTAAAAAATATTTTTTTTCAATAGAAATGTATGAACGGGTAATGGAAAAAAATTTAAAAATATATAGTTTTAAAGCTAAGATTATCTGCGACAGTTTCGATTGATTAACTTTTTGCTATCTCATAACATTATTGACAAAATAAATAAATACGAGTTTTGTGAATTCTTGAAATCGAGCGTTTCCAGACTCCGTCTGTCAAGCGATTTTAATGCCTGCATCCTACAATATGAGGTATACCAAGAATATACACATTTTTGGCTTGTAGCTTCATCTTAAAGCGAAGCTTAATGCTAAATCACTGTTTTGATTAATCTTTATTTCGAATTGGTGTACATTATGAATACCAAAAAAATAGCTTTACATAAATTGAAGGTTTTCCTATCGTTTCGCATCAGTAGAATACTAATCAAAAATTTAATTACTGAACAAAAAATATAAATGTAAACTACTAAAAAATATTTTTTTCCATAGAAATGTATGAACGGGTAATGGAAAAAAATTAAAAAATATATAGTTTTAAAGCTTAGATTATCTGCGACAGTTTCGCTTGATTAACTTTTTGCTTTCTCATAACATTATTGACAAAATAAATAAAAAGGAGTTTTGTGAATTCTTGAAATCGAGCGTTTCCTGACTCCGTTTGTCAAGCGATTTTAATGCCTACATCCTACAATATGAGGTATACCAAGAATATACACATTTTTGGCTTGTAGCTTCATCTTAAAGCGAAGCTTAATGCTAAATCACTGTTTTGATTAATCTTTATAACGAATTGGTGTACATTATGAATACCAAAAATTAGCTTTACATAAATTGAAGGATTTCCTATCGTTTCGCTTCAGTAGAATACAAATCAAAAAATTAATAACTGAACAAAAAATATAAATGTAAACTACTAAAAAATACATTTTTTCAATAGAAATGTATGAACGGGTAATGGAAAAAAATATAGTTTTAAAGCTGAGATTATCTGCGACAGTTTCGCTTGATTAACTTTTTGCTATCTCGTAACATTATAAACAAAATAAATAAATACGAGTTTTATGAATTCTTGAAATCGAGAGTTTCCAGACGCCGTTTGTCAAGCGATTTTAATGCCTACATCCTACAATATGAGGTATACCAAGAATATACACATTTTTAGCTTGTAGCTTCATCTTAAAGCGAAGCTTAATGCTAAATCACTGTTTTGATTAATCTTTATAACGAATTGGTGTACATTATGAATACCAAAAAATTAGCTTTACAAAAATTGAAGGTTTTCCTATCGTTTCGCTTCAGTAGAATACAAATCAAAAAATTAATTACTGAACAAAAAATATAAATGTAAACTACTAAAAAATATTTTTTTTCAATAGAAATGTATGAACGGGTAATGGAAAAAAAATTAAAAAATATATAGTTTTAAAGCTAAAATTATCTGCGACAGTTTCGCTTGATTAACTTTTTGCTATCTCATAACATTATTGACAAAATAAATAAATACGAGTTTTGTGAATTCTTGAAATCGAGCGTTTCTAGACTCCGTTTGTCAAGCGATTTTAATGCCTACATCCTACAATATGAGGTATACCAAAAATATACACATTTTTGGCTTGTAGCTTCATCTTAAAGCGAAGCTTAATGCTAAATCACTGTTTTGATTAATCTTTATAACGAATTGGTGTACATTATGAATACCAAAAAATTAGCTTTACATAAATTGAAGGTTTTCCTATCGTTTCGCATCAGTAGAATACTAATCAAAATATTAATTACTGGACAAAAAATATAAATGTAAACTACTAAAAAATATTTTTTTTCAATAGAAATGTATGAACGGGTAATGGAAAAAAATTAAAAAATATATAGTTTTAAAGCTAAAATTATCTGCGACAGTTTCGCTAGATTAACTTTTTGCTTTCTCATAACATTATTGACAAAATAAATAAAAAGGAGTTTTGTGAATTCTTGAAATCGAGCGTTTCCTGACTCCGTTTGTCAAGCGATTTTAATGCCTACATCCTACAATATGAGGTATACCAAAAATAAACACATTTTTGGCTTGTAGCTTCATCTTAAAGCGAAGCTTAATGCTAAATCACTGTTTTGATTAATCTTTATAACGAATTGGTGTACATTATGAATACCAAAAAATTAGCTTTACATAAATTGAAGGTTTTCCTATCGTTTCGCATCAGTAGAATACTAATCAAAATATTAATTACTGGACAAAAAATATAAATGTAAACTACTAAAAAATATTTTTTTTCAATAGAAATGTATGAACGGGTAATGGAAAAAAATTAAAAAATATATAGTTTTAAAGCTAAAATTATCTGCGACAGTTTCGCTAGATTAACTTTTTGCTTTCTCATAACATTATTGACAAAATAAATAAAAAGGAGTTTTGTGAATTCTTGAAATCGAGCGTTTCCTGACTCCGTTTGTCAAGCGATTTTAATGCCTACATCCTACAATATGAGGTATACCAAAAATAAACACATTTTTGGCTTGTAGCTTCATCTTAAAGCGAAGCTTAATGCTAAATCACTGTTTTGATTAATCTTTATAACGAATTGGTGTACATTATGAATACCAAAAAATTAGCTTTACATAAATTGAAGGTTTTCCTATCGATTCGGATCGGTAGAATACTAATCAAAAATTTAATTACTGAACAAAAAATATAAATGTAAACTACTAAAAAATATTTTTTTCCATAGAAATGTATGAACGGGTAATGGAAAAAAATCAAAAAATATATAGTTTTAAAGCTAAGATTATCTGCGACAGTTTCGCTTGATTAACTTTTTGCTTTCTCATAACATTATTGACAAAATAAATAAATACGAGTTTTGTGAATTCTTGAAATCGAGCGTTTCCAGACTCCGTTTGTCAAGCGATTTTAATGCCTACATCCTACAATATGAGGTATACCAAGAATATACACATTTTTGGCTTGTAGCTTCATCTTAAAGCGAAGCTTAATGCTAAATCACTGTTTTGATTAATCTTTATAACGAATTGGTGTACATTATGGATACCAAAAAATTAGCTTTACATAAATTGAAGGTTTTCCTATCGTTTCGCATCAGTAGAATACTAATCAAAAAATTAATTACTGAACAAAAAATATAAATGTAAACTACTAAAAAATATTTTTTTCCATAGAAATGTATGAACGGGTAATGGAAAAAAATTAAAAAATATATAGTTTTAATGCTAAGATTATCTGCGACAGTTTCGCCTGATTAACTTTTTGCTATCTCATTCATTATTGACAAAATAAATAAATACGAGTTTTGTGAATTCTTGAAATCGAGCGTTTCTAGACTCCGTTTGTCAAGCGATTTTAATGCCTACATCCTACAATATGAGGTATACCAAGAATATACACATTTTTGGCTTGTAGCTTCATCTTAAAGCGAAGCTTAATGCTAAATCACTGTTTTGATTAATCTTTATAACGAATTGGTGTACATTATGAATACCAAAAAATTAGCTTTACAAAAATTGAAGGTAATTACTGAACAAAAAATATACATGTAAACTACTAAAAAATATTTATTTTCAATAGAAATGTATGAACGGGTAATGGAAAAAAATTAAAAAATATATAGTTTTAAAGCTAAGATTATCTGCGACAGTTTCGTTCGATTAACTTTTTGCTTTCTCATAACATTATTGACAAAATAAATAGAAAGGAGTTTTGTGAATTCTTGAAATCGAGCGTTTCCAGACTCCGTTTGTCAAGCGATTTTAATGCCTACATCCTACAATATGAGGTATACCAAAAATATATACATTTTTGGCTTGTAGCTTCATCTTAAAGCGAAGCTTAATGCTAAATCACTGTTTTGATTAATCTTTATAACGAATTGGTGTACATTATGAATACCAAAAAAATAGCTTTACATAAATTGAAGGTTTTCCTATCGTTTCGCATCAGTAGAATACTAATCAAATAATTAATTACTGAACAAAAAATATAAATGTAAACTACTAAAAAATATTTTTTTTCAATAGAAATGTATGAACGGGTAATGGAAAAAAATATAGTTTTAAAGCTGAGATTATTTGCGACAGTTTCGCTTGATTAACTTTTTGCTATCTCGTAACATTATTGACAAAATAAATAAATACGAGTTTTATGAATTCTTGAAATCGAGAGTTTCCAGACGCCGTTTGTCAAGCGATTTTAATGCCTACATCCTACAATATGAGGTATACCAAGAATATACACATTTTTAGCTTGTAGCTTCATCTTAAAGCGAAGCTTAATGCTAAATCACTGTTTTGATTAATCTTTATAACGAATTGGTGTACATTATGAATACCAAAAAATTAGCTTTACAAAAATTGAAGGTTTTCCTATCGTTTCGCTTCAGTAGAATACAAATCAAAAAATTAATTACTGAACAAAAAATATAAATGTAAACTACTAAAAAATATTTTTTTCCATAGAAATGTATGAACGGGTAATGGAAAAAAATTAAAAAATATATAGTTTTAAAGCTAAGATTATCTGCGACAGTTTCGCTTGATTAACTTTTTGCTATCTCATTCATTATTGACAAAATAAATAAATACGAGTTTTGTGAATTCTTGAAATCGAGCGTTTCTAGACTCCGTTTGTCAAGCGATTTTAATGCCTACATCCTACAATATGAGGTATACAGAAAATATACACATTTTTGGCTTGTAGCTTCATCTTAAAGCGAAGCTTAATGCTAAATCACTGTTTTGATTAATCTTTATAACGAATTGGTGTACATTATGAATACCAAAAAATTAGCTTTACAAAAATTGAAGGTTTTCCTATCGTTTCGCTTCAGTAGAATACAAATCAAAAAATTAATTACTGAACAAAAAATATACATGTAAACTACTAAAAAATATTTATTTTCAATAGAAATGTATGAACGGGTAATGGAAAAAAATTAAAAAATATATAGTTTTAAAGCTAAGATTATCTGCGACAGTTTCGTTCGATTAACTTTTTGCTTTCTCATAACATTATTGACAAAATAAATAGAAAGGAGTTTTGTGAATTCTTGAAATCGAGCGTTTCCAGACTCCGTTTGTCAAGCGATTTTAATGCCTACATCCTACAATATGAGGTATACAAAAAATATACACATTTTTGGCTTGTAGCTTCATCTTAAAGCGAAGCTTAATGCTAAATCACTGTTTTGATTAATCTTTATAACGAATTGGTGTATATTATGAATACCAAAAAATTAGCTTTACATAAATTGAAGGTTTTCCTATCGTTTCGCATCAGTAGAATACTAATCAAAAAATTAATTACTGAACAAAAAATATAAATGTATACTACTAAAAAATATTTTTTTTCAATAGAAATGTATGAACGGATAATGGAAAAAAATATAGTTTTAAAGCTAAGATTATCTGCGACAGTTTCGCTTGATTAACTTTTTGCTTTCTCATAACATTATTGACAAAATAAATAAAAAGGAGTTTTGTGAATTCTTGAAATCGAGCGTTTCCAGACTCCGTTTGTCAAGCGATTTTAATGCCTACATCCTACTATATGAGGTATACCAAAAATATACACATTTTTGGCTTGTAGCTTCATCTTAAAGCGAAGCTTAATGCTAAATCACTGTTTTGATTAATCTTTATAACGAATTGGTGTACATTATGAATACCGAAAAATTAGCTTTACATAAATTGAAGGTTTTCCTATCGTTTCGCATCAGTAGAATACTAATCAAAAAATTAATTACTGAACAAAAAATATAAATGTAAACTACTAAAAAATATTTTTTTTCAATAGAAATGAGCGCGTTTCCAGACTCCGTTTGTCAAGCGATTTTAATGCCTACAACCTAAAAAAAAAAAATACATAGTTTTATAGCTAAGATTATCTGCGACAGTTTCGCTTGATTAACTTTTTGCTTCCTTATAACATCATTGACAAACTTAATAAAAAATAATTTTTGTTAATTCTTGAATTCGGGCGTTTCCAGACTTCGTTTGTCAAGCGAGGTTTATGAGGTTTACCAAGAATATACACTGTTTTGGCTTTTAGCTTCATCTTAAGGCGAAGCTTAATGTTATAACACTTTTTATAGCGAATTGGTGTAGGTACATTATGAATTCCAAAAAATTAGCTCTAGATAAATTGAAGGTTTCCCATCGTTTCGCTACAGTAGAATACAAATAAAAAAAATAATTACTGAACAAAACATATAAATATAAACTACTATACAAAATATTTTTTCAATAAAAATGTATGAACGGGTAATGGAAAAAAAAAATAAAAAATATATAGTTTTATAGCTAAGATTATCTTCGACAGTTTCGCTTGATTAACTTTTTGCTTTCTCATAACATTATTGACAAGATAAATAAAAACGAGTTTTGCGAATTCTTGAAATCGAGCGTTTCCAGACTCCGTTTGTCAAGCGATTTTAATGCCTATAACCTACAATATGAGGTATACCAAAAATAAACACATTTTGGCTTGTAGCTTCATCTTAAAGCGAAGCTTAATGCTAAATCACTGTTTTGATTAATCTTTATAACGAATTGGTGTACATTATGAATACCAAAAAATTAGCTTTACATAAATTGAAGGTTTTCCTATCGTTTCGCATCAGTAGAATACTAATCAAAATATTAATTACTGGACAAAAAATATAAATGTAAACTACTAAAAAATATTTTTTTTCAATAGAAATGTATGAACGGGTAATGGAAAAAAATTAAAAAATATATAGTTTTAAAGCTAAAATTATCTGCGACAGTTTCGCTAGATTAACTTTTTGCTTTCTCATAACATTATTGACAAAATAAATAAAAAGGAGTTTTGTGAATTCTTGAAATCGAGCGTTTCCTGACTCCGTTTGTCAAGCGATTTTAATGCCTACATCCTACAATATGAGGTATACCAAAAATAAACACATTTTTGGCTTGTAGCTTCATCTTAAAGCGAAGCTTAATGCTAAATCACTGTTTTGATTAATCTTTATAACGAATTGGTGTACATTATGAATACCAAAAAATTAGCTTTACATAAATTGAAGGTTTTCCTATCGATTCGGATCAGTAGAATACTAATCAAAAATTTAATTACTGAACAAAAAATATAAATGTAAACTACTAAAAAATATTTTTTTCCATAGAAATGTATGAACGGGTAATGGAAAAAAATCAAAAAATATATAGTTTTAAAGCTAAGATTATCTGCGACAGTTTCGCTTGATTAACTTTTTGCTTTCTCATAACATTATTGACAAAATAAATTAATACGAGTTTTGTGAATTCTTGAAATCGAGCGTTTCCAGACTCCGTTTGTCAAGCGATTTTAATGCCTACATCCTACAATATGAGTTATACCAAGAATATACACATTTTTGGCTTGTAGCTTCATCTTAAAGCGAAGCTTAATGCTAAATCACTGTTTTGATTAATCTTTATAACGAATTGGTGTACATTATGAATACTAAAAAATTAGCTTTACATAAATTGAAGGTTTTCCTATCGTTTCGCTTCAGTAGAATACAAATCAAAAAATTAATTACTGAACAAAAAATATACATGTAAGCTACTAAAAAATATTTATTTTCAATAGAAATGTATGAACGGATAATGGAAAAAAATATAGTTTTAAAGCTAAGATTATCTGTGACAGTTTCGCTTGATTAACTTTTTGCTTTCTCATAACATTATTGACAAAATAAATAAAAAGGAGTTTTGTGAATTCTTGAAATCGAGCGTTTCCAGACTCCGTTTGTCAAGCGATTTTAATGCCTACATCCTACAATATGAGGTATACCAAAAATATTCACATTTTTGGCTTGTAGCTTCATCTTAAAGCGAAGCTTAATGCTAAATCACTGTTTTGATTAATCTTTATAACGAATTGGTGTACATTACGGATACCAAAAAATTAGCTTTACATAAATTGAAGGTTTTCCTATCGTTTCGCATCAGTAGAATACTAATCAAAAAATTAATTACTGAACAAAAAATATAAATGTAAACTACTAAAAAATATATTTTTTCAATAGAAATGTATGAACGGGTAATGGAAAAAAATATAGTTTTAAAGCTGAGATTATCTGCGACAGTTTCGCTTGATTAACTTTTTGCTATCTCGTAACATTATTGACAAAATAAATAATTACGAGTTTTATGAATTCTTGAAATTGAGAGTTTCCAGACGCCGTTTGTCAAGCGATTTTAATGCCTACATCCTACAATATGAGGTATACCTAGAATATACACATTTTTAGCTTGTAGCTTCATCTTAAAGCGAAGCTTAATGCTAAATCACTGTTTTGATTAATCTTTATAACGAATTGGTGTACATTATGAATACCAAAAAATTAGCTTTACAAAAATTGAAGGTTTTCCTATCGTTTCGCTTCAGTAGAATACAAATCAAAAAAATAATTACTGAACAAAAAATATAAATGTAAACTACTAAAAAATATTTTTTTTCAATAGAAATGTATGAACGGGTAATGGAAAAAAATTAAAAAATATATATTTTTTAAGCTAAAATTATCTGCGACAGTTTCGCTAGATTAACTTTTTGCTTTCTCATAACATTATTGACAAAATAAATAAAAAGGAGTTTTGTGAATTCTTGAAATCGAGCGTTTCCAGACTCCGTTTGTCAAGCGATTTTAATGCCTACATCCTACAATATGAGGTATACCAAAAATATACACATTTTTGGCTTGTAGCTTCATCTTAAAGCGAAGCTTAATGCTAAATCACTGTTTTGATTAATCTTTATAACGAATTGGTGTACATTATGAATACCGAAAAATTAGCTTTACATAAATTGAAGGTTTTCCTATCGTTTCGCATCAGTAGAATACTAATCAAAAAATTAATTACTGAACAAAAAATATAAATGTAAACTACTAAAAAATATTTTTTTTCAATAGAAATGTATGAACGGGTAATGGAAAAAAATTAAAATATATATATTTTTTAAGCTAAAATTATCTGCGACAGTTTCGCTAGATTAACTTTTTGCTTTCTCATAACATTATTGACAAAATAAATAAAAAGGAGTTTTGTGAATTCTTGAAATCGAGCGTTTCCAGACTCCGTTTGTCAAGCGATTTTAATGCCTACATCCTACAATATGAGGTATACCAAAAATAAACACATTTTTGGCTTGTAGCTTCATCTTAAAGCGAAGCTTAATGCTAAATCACTGTTTTGATTAATCTTTATAACGAATTGGTGTACATTATGAATACCAAAAAATTAGCTTTACATAAATTGAAGGTTTTCCTATCGTTTCGCATCAGTAGAATACTAATCAAAAAATTAATTACTGAACAAAAAATATAAATGTTAACTACTAAAAAATATTTTTTTTCAATAGAAATGTATGAACGGGTAATGGAAAAAATTTTAAAAAATATATAGTTTTAAAGCTAAGATTATCTGCGACAGTTTCGATTGATTAACTTTTTGCTATCTCATAACATTATTGACAAAATAAATAAATACGAGTTTTGTGAATTCTTGAAATCGAGCGTTTCCAGACTCCGTTTGTCAAGCGATTTGAATGCCTGCATCCTACAATATGAGGTATACCAAGAATATACACATTTTTGGCTTGTAGCTTCATCTTAAAGCAAAGCTTAATGCTAAATCACTGTTTTGATTAATCTTTATAACGAATTGGTGTACATTATGAATACCAAAAAAATAGCTTTACATAAATTGAAGGTTTTCCTATCGTTTGGCATCAGTGGAATACTAATCAAAAAATTAATGACTGAACAAAAAATATAAATGTAAACTACTAAAAAATATTTTTTTTCAATAGAAATGTATGAACGGGTAATGGAAAAAAATTAAAAAATATATAGTTTTAAAGCTAAGATTATCTGCGACAGTTTCGCTTGATTTACTTTTTGCTTTCTCATAACATTATTGACAAAATAAATAAAAAGGAGTTTTGTGAATTCTTGAAATCAAGCGTTTCCAGACTCCGTTTGTCAAGCGATTTTAATGCCTACATCCTACAATATGAGGTATACCAAAAATATATACATTTTTGGCTTGTAGCTTCATCTTAAAGCGAAGCTTAATGCTAAATCACTGTTTTGATTAATCTTTATAACGAATTGGTGTTCATTATGAATACTAAAAAAATAGCTTTACATAAATTTAAGGTTTTCCTATCGTTTCGCATCAGTAGAATACTAATCAAATAATTAATTACTGAACAAAAAATATAAATGTAAACTACTAAAAAATATTTTTTTTCAATAGAAATGTATGAACGGGTAATGGAAAAAAATATAGTTTTAAAGCTGAGATTATCTGCGACAGTTTCGCTTGATTAACTTTTTGCTATCTCATTCATTATTGACAAAATAAATAAATACGAGTTTTGTGAATTCTTGAAATCGAGCGTTTCTAGACTCCGTTTGTCAAGCGATTTTAATGCCTACATCCTACAATATGAGGTATACAGAAAATATACACATTTTTGGCTTGTAGCTTCATCTTAAAGCGAAGCTTAATGCTAAATCACTGTTTTGATTAATCTTTATAACGAATTGGTGTACATTATGAATACCAAAAAATTAGCTTTACAAAAATTGAAGGTTTTCCTATCGTTTCGCTTCAGTAGAATACAAATCAAAAAATTAATTACTGAACAAAAAATATACATGTAAACTACTAAAAAATATTTATTTTCAATAGAAATGTATGTACGGGTAATGGAAAAAAATTAAAAAATATATAGTTTTAAAGCTAAGATTATCTGCGACAGTTTCGTTCGATTAACTTTTTGCTTTCTCATAACATTATTGACAAAATAAATAGAAAGGAGTTTTGTGAATTCTTGAAATCGAGCGTTTCCAGACTCCGTTTGTCAAGCGATTTTAATGCCTACATCCTACAATATGAGGTATACAAAAAATATACACATTTTTGGCTTGTAGCTTCATCTTAAAGCGAAGCTTAATGCTAAATCACTGTTTTGATTAATCTTTATAACGAATTGGTGTATATTATGAATACCAAAAAATTAGCTTTACATAAATTGAAGGTTTTCCTATCGTTTCGCATCAGTAGAATACTAATCAAAAAATTAATTACTGAACAAAAAATATAAATGTAAACTACTAAAAAATATTTTTTTCCATAGAAATGTATGAACGGGTAATGGAAAAAAATTAAAAAATATATAGTTTTAAAGCTAAGATTATCTGCGACAGTTTCGCTTGATTAACTTTTTGCTATCTCATTCATTATTGACAAAATAAATAAATACGAGTTTTGTGAATTCTTGAAATCGAGCGTTTCTAGACTCCGTTTGTCAAGCGATTTTAATGCCTACATCCTACAATATGAGGTATACAGAAAATATACACATTTTTGGCTTGTAGCTTCATCTTAAAGCGAAGCTTAATGCTAAATCACTGTTTTGATTAATCTTTATAACGAATTGGTGTACATTATGAATACCAAAAAATTAGCTTTACAAAAATTGAAGGTTTTCCTATCGTTTCGCTTCAGTAGAATACAAATCAAAAAATTAATTACTGAACAAAAAATATACATGTAAACTACTAAAAAATATTTATTTTCAATAGAAATGTATGTACGGGTAATGGAAAAAAATTAAAAAATATATAGTTTTAAAGCTAAGATTATCTGCGACAGTTTCGTTCGATTAACTTTTTGCTTTCTCATAACATTATTGACAAAATAAATAGAAAGGAGTTTTGTGAATTCTTGAAATCGAGCGTTTCCAGACTCCGTTTGTCAAGCGATTTTAATGCCTACATCCTACAATATGAGGTATACAAAAAATATACACATTTTTGGCTTGTAGCTTCATCTTAAAGCGAAGCTTAATGCTAAATCACTGTTTTGATTAATCTTTATAACGAATTGGTGTATATTATGAATACCAAAAAATTAGCTTTACATAAATTGAAGGTTTTCCTATCGTTTCGCATCAGTAGAATACTAATCAAAAAATTAATTACTGAACAAAAAATATAAATGTAAACTACTAAAAAATATTTTTTTTCAATAGAAATGTATGAACGGATAATGGAAAAAAATATAGTTTTAAAGCTAAGATTATCTGCGACAGTTTCGCTTGATTAACTTTTTGCTTTCTCATAACATTATTGACAAAATAAATAAAAAGGAGTTTTGTGAATTCTTGAAATCGAGCGTTTCCAGACTCCGTTTGTCAAGCGATTTTAATGCCTACATCCTACAATATGAGGTATACCAAAAATATACACATTTTTGGCTTGTAGCTTCATCTTAAAGCGAAGCTTAATGCTAAATCACTGTTTTGATTAATCTTTATAACGAATTGGTGTACATTATGAATACCGAAAAATTAGCTTTACATAAATTGAAGGTTTTCCTATCGTTTCGCATCAGTAGAATACTAATCAAAAAATTAATTACTGAACAAAAAATATAAATGTAAACTACTAAAAAATATTTTTTTTCAATAGAAATGAGCGCGTTTCCAGACTCCGTTTGTCAAGCGATTTTAATGCCTACAACCTTAAAAAAAAAAATACATAGTTTTATAGCTAAGATTATCTGCGACAGTTTCGCTTGATTAACTTTTTGCTTCCTTATAACATCATTGACAAACTTAATAAAAAATAATTTTTGTTAATTCTTGAATTCGGGCGTTTCCAGACTTCGTTTGTCAAGCGAGGTTTATGAGGTTTACCAAGAATATACACTGTTTTGGCTTTTAGCTTCATCTTAAGGCGAAGCTTAATGTTATAACACTTTTTATAGCGAATTGGTGTAGGTACATTATGAATTCCAAAAAATTAGCTCTAGATAAATTGAAGGTTTCCCATCGTTTCGCTAAAGTAGAATACAAATAAAAAAAATAATTACTGAACAAAACATATAAATATAAACTACTATACAAAATATTTTTTCAATAAAAATGTATGAACGGGTAATGGAAAAAAAAATAAAAATATATAGTTTTATAGCTAAGATTATCTGCGACAGTTTCGCTTGATTAACTTTTTGCTTTCTCATAACATTATTGACAAGATAAATAAAAACGAGTTTTGCGAATTCTTGAAATCGAGCGTTTCCAGACTCCGTTTGTCAAGCGATTTTAATGCCTATAACCTACAATATGAGGTATACCAAAAATAAACACATTTTGGCTTGTAGCTTCATCTTAAAGCGAAGCTTAATGCTAAATCACTGTTTTGATTAATCTTTATAACGAATTGGTGTACATTATGAATACCAAAAAATATGCTTATGATAAATTGAAGGTTTTCCTATCGTTTCGCTTCAGTAGAATACAAATCAAATAATTAATTACTGAACAAAAAATATAAATGTAAGCTTAAAAAAAAAATATCTTTTCAATAGAAATGTATGAACGCGTAAAGGAAAAAAAACTTAAAAAATACAGATTTATAGCTAAGATTTTCTGCGACAGTTTCGCTTGATTAACTTTTTGCTTTCTTATAACATTATTGACAAAATAAATAAAAACGAGTTTTGTGAATTCTTGAAATCGGGCGTTTCCAGACTTCGTTTGTCAAGCGATTTTAATGCCTACAACCTACAATATGAGGTATAATAAGAATCTACACATTTTTGGCTTGTAGCTTCATCTTAAAGCGAAGCTTAATGCTAAATCACTGTTTAGATTAATCTTTATTACGAATTGGTGTCCATTATGAATACCAAAAAAATATGCTTTACATAAATTGAAGGTTTTCCTATCGTTTCGCTTCAGTAGAATACAAATCAAAAAATTAATTACTGAACAAAAAATATAAATGTAAACTACTAAAAAAAATATTTTTTCAATAGAAATGTATGAACGGGTAATGGAAAAAAATTTAAAAAATATATAGCCTTATAGCTAAGATTATCTGCGACAGTTTTGCTTGTCTAACTTTTGGCTTACATATAACATTATTGACAAACTAAATAAAAACGAGTTTTGTGAATTCTTGAAATCGGGCGTTTCCAGACTCCGTTTGTCAAGCGATTTTAATGCCTACAACCTACAATATGAGGTATACCAAGAATATACACAGTTTTGGCTTGTAGCTTCATCTTAAGGCGAAGCTTAATGTTAAATCACTATTTCGATTAATCTTTATAACGAATTGGTGTACATTATGAATACCAAAAAATTAGTTTTTGATAAATTTTAGGTTTTCCTATCGTTTCGCTTCAGTAGAATACAAATCAAAAAATTAATTACCGAACAAAAAAAAAATGTAAACTACAAAAAAAAATATTTTTTCAATAGAATTGTATGAACGCGTAAGGGAAAAAAACTAAAAAAATACAGATTTATAGCTAAGATTTTCTGCGACAGTTTCGCTTGATTAACTTTTTGCTTCCTTATAACATCATTGACAAACTTAATAAAAACGAGTTTTGTGAATTCTTGAATTCAGGCGTTTCCAGACTTCGTTTGTCAAGCGATTTTAATGCCTACAACCTACAATATGAGGTATACCAAGAATATACACATTTTTGGCTTGTATCTTCATCTTAATGCGAAGCTTAATGCTTAATCACTATTTTGATTCATCTTTATAACGAATTGGTGTCCATTATGGATACCAAAATATATGCTTTAGATTAATTGAAGGTTTTCCAATCGTTTCGCTTCAGAAGAATACAAATAGAAAAATTAATTACTGAAAAAAAAAAATGTAAACTACAAAAAAATATTTTTTTTTCAATACAAATGTATGAACGCGTTATGGAAAAAAAAAAGTATTATAGCTAAGATTATCTGCGACAGTTTCGCTTGATTAACTTTTTGCTTTCTTATAACATCATTGACAAACTTAATAAAAACGAGTTTTGTGAATTCCTGAAATCGGGCGTTTCCAGACTTCGTTTGTCAAGCGATTTTAATGCCTATAACCTACAATATAAGGTATACCAAGAATATACATATGTTTGGCTTGTAGCTTCATATTAATAACCTGTTGCGTGACCCTCAAAGTCAAAGTGCTGATTATAAACTAATAAATATGGTAGCCGAGATTTTAACATCGCATTGTGTCTTCAAATCAGAACTGAAGCGGTGATTTTTGTTTAAATTCATTGTCGTGAAAAAATCATAATGCGTTATTTTCTAGAGATTGTGTTTACGTTATTAATGTTGGATTGTGTCGTGGGACTACGGAAAGGTAATAATTCTATCTATTAACTCTTTTGCGGATGCGTTTCATGTTTTGTGCATCCCATCTGCGTTTGCAGATATAATATTAAAACTTATTTCAACTTGTCGATTTCATTTTTCAAATTATAGATCAGCTTTTTTTTTTTTCAACCTAGGTCCCGTAAAATTATACATCAGCTTTAAAAAATATCTTTAGGTAACACAAAATTTAAAAAATATATATTTTTGAATAACTCCTAAGCATAACATGTTATTTTAATTTTAATCAGAGATTTTCAAACTTTTAGATTTATTTTTTAAAACATTACACACAAGTCTTTTTTTATTCGGGAAAATTTTTGTCATATTTTTATGGATATTTTTTTTTCAAATTTGGAATCCTGAGCTTCTCATTTTTTTTTTACTTTTCTAAAATTATGTAATAATCGAGATAGTAAGAATTAAATATTATGTAAAACAATTAAAATCTTTTTGTTACATAATTACAAGTAAGCATAAAATACCGAAAGAATTAAATATTGAACTGCACAGCTCAGGGGTTCTCAAACTTTTTAAAATATGATTACCAAAATTATTTATTATCTGAAATTAACTTTTTAATAATCACATGACAATATTATAGAACCGAAATAGTTATGATTATAGAATAAATATTAAAGAACCAAAATCATTTTTGGGAAATAAAATATATTTTTTTGAATCAAATTATTTTGGAACTCGTCGATAATTAAAATTTTGATTACATGTAAATAAAAAGAATATATGAGCCACCCACTAAAAGTTCTCAAACTTTTCATAATGGCATAACCAATCTACATACAGGGTGTATCGGCACGTACCTGACAAACTTTAACCAGCTATTCCTTGGCACATTTGGAGTAAAAAATGTTATGGGCACTTTGCTGTCCGGTCACATTTTTATTTAATAAAAATTTACTATTCATATTTTCACCACATGTCACCAATGTTCTATCCTTTGTCAATGTTTGAAAACCCGTCTGGCAATATTTTGTTCGAGTTTCGTTTAATAATGTACGTACGTACCTACGTTGGCGCGCTTTTACAATCACAACGAAATGGCACGGCACCATTCGTCTCATTTTTAACTATTATTATTTAATGTGTACGAAAAAGCGAGGACACTTTTTGACACACTTGCTAATAACAGCTGTTGAACACGAGAAACAGTGCAAATGACAGTGACGGAGTGTGGATTTTTTATTTATTTTTTGTTTTTAATGGAAAAAAAATGTTACCGGATAGCAAAGCGCCCATAACATTTTTTACTCCAAATGTGCTAAGGAATAACTGGTTAAAGTTTGTCGGGTACTTTGCCGATACACCCTGTATATTATAAAATTATGAATGATTTATTTTTCTAATTATTAAATTATTTGACAAAATATTAAAATTTTCTCTCTTAGAAATATTTGAAACCCTCTAACCCATGTTTGGAGGTGAGGTCTCACAAAAGCGGCGCTATATAAATTAGCCAAGAATAAATAAAAATACATAATATATGTAATTTTTTTAAATAATGTATTTATAAAAAGAGTCTCCGAAAAATTTATTATTTTAAAATATTTCGTTTTTTCTCTGGCCTGTGTTCTGTAATATTTTTGTTATTTTGTACATCAAAGCATATATTTGGCAAAAAGAAATTTTTTTATAAAAAAAAATATCTCTTTCAGTAATGTTCGGCAACCGTTGGTCCATGTTTTAATGTATCTTTTCTTTTGTTAGTCTATATTTTCACGTGTTGTAAATTATATTTTTTCAAATAATAAATTTCTATAAAGTTTATAATTTTATGAACACCAAAAATTTCAATGTTTGAGAGCCCCTGAAATCTGTTTTATAATATTTTCAAATAGAAGATTAATATTGGGGAAGTCCTTAAACCTTTTATAATATTTTCAAGTCTCTCTAGACTCTACTATCTCTAGAGAAAGATAATATTTTTGCTTGAACATTTTGGGCAGAAATAGTCATACACAATATGTGTACTAAGTATTTTCGCATTAGCCTGGAAAATACCCATTGAAACGTGTATAGTAATATATTCCTTGTAATAAAGCAGAAAGGATGTAACTATGTATCTTTTCATAATACGTTTGTTGTATTTGGCTTTTGATATGCCACGACTTTCTTCTCTCTCGGTGTATTAAGGTTATTACGCGTCATGGTCTGGTCTATTTCAGCACATCGCTCGAATCACTACCAATGGGAATGTATGTCTGATAGCGTGTCTGTATGTGTCACCTGTTATTGTGCTATGTTACAGGTGATTCTTGCACCATGGAGAGTACCAGGCGGCCAGGCATATGCAGGCATATATCTCAGTGCCGCGTCGTCATTGATGCCTTCCAAGAAGGAATACCTCTTCAGGTGAAACCACTAATTGATTCTGTTATAGATCATCGTAACCAATCTGTACATACACTGTACTATACATACATATCACAGTTATTAAATGAGATATCTTTCATTGTGAAATAATATTGCCTGCTATCAAACCTTTCTGAATTTTTTATGTTATCTGAAGTATATACAAATATTTTTTTTAGTAAATAATTTTCGCAAAATGAAATGAAATAGTATAATTTTAGAGTGTTACGGTTTTAGCGTGGTCCCTGGTTTGATTCTCGGTGGTAATCTTTTTACTTGCTCTTTGATATTCTAATCTCAGAAATGGGATAGGTCTATGCCTGAATAATCTAGAAGCTCTGAAATATATAAATACTACAATGAACGGTTAGAAAATGCGTTTTAAATTACCATTAATATTGTTTTCAGATATGCGATCATGAGGGAACCGTTCCGATTGTCTGCTGTCCTCGGGAGTCAGTATTAGAAGGTACAGTACTTATCCAGTAGACGATGGTCCTTCCATATGTAGCCTGGTGTATCTTGGAGGTGTATGATTGTAGTAGGCCATGGTCCCTCCCTATTTACCCTGGTGTATCTTTAATAATAATAATGATTTATTGTCTTCTTTTCTTAGTAACATATAGAGATAATTACGATGGAAGAATACCTTTTGGACGCGAGACCTTCTTCAGAATGACTAGTTTAAAATACTAGCTCCCCTAATAGTTGCGTTTCCCTGGTTTAATGTATTTACAATTGACTGTAATTTTCCTCTTATTTTGAACGTCAGCAAGAGGTAGGGATACGGTTTACACTAAAGAACGATTGCAAAATAGACCATCATTTTACCTACCTCAAAATTAGTAGGCTGACAAAGAAAATAGATTTAGATAATACACACGATGTCCGGAAACTCGTAGCACAACCGTGAAACTTGTGAATTTGCCCCTGCAGAAGGTACCTCACTTTCATTTCAAACGCTTTATTCACCATCACCGGTTGTGTTGTATAACCCAGGTATGTCTGTTTGTTTATAGGTGATAACTGCACGGTGGCGGACACGGGGAGGGAGGGAGTGTGCAGTCGATTCGCCAACTGCCAGACAGCCAAGGAGGCCGCCAGTAAAGGCATTTTGCCACAGGTACTGTTCCTCCCTTTGTGAATCTGACAAGATCAAGTTTTTAAACTTACGGCAAATTTATTTTCTACTACATATAATCAAAAATAAAACCAGCAATGAACAAACTGTTTGAAAGCAATTATCTTTTCAGCTGTTTTTCCTAAATCACTTTCATAAAAAACAAGAAGTGTCCGGTGACAATAACAAAAACAATTTCATACAAATATAGTACCTTTGATAAACAAAGGTATGATAACATATAAGCAATGCAACAATTCTTAGCGTTCAAACGCAATCGATATAGACATCCGAAGCGATTCGGCGAGTTAGTCCCACAGGCCGGGAGATAAAACAGTCTTTAAAGAAAAGATATCCATCAGCAACATAGAAATTAATTCAACAATGAATGCAAATGGAGACTCATAATTCATAATACTTTTGAACTCTGAGTTATTTTAACTGTTTTGGCCTCAAATCCAAATTAAAGTTTTGAAAGAAAAAAAAATGGGTGTGTCAAGCCTACGCAAGACAGAAGTGAAACTTCTAGTATTCTTCTCTCTCTCTCTTTTCATTTCATTCTCTCTTTTTTTCTGTCTATTGACATATTTATAAGTAGCATGTGATAAAAAAAATTAAAAGTTATAAAAAAAGAAAAAAAAAATTAGTTAAAGCGGGGATCGAACCTCGGTTCTTCACGACCACAGTCGTGCGCTCTGCCTGTAGACAGCGAAGATGAGTTAGGAGAGTGAGTTAAACTAGGTATATAATATTTACACCTTGCTAATGTTTTCAGTATTATTAGGGCTTTTTTATACTAATTTTCATATATTTATTGGCAGGTAGAGTAGAAATTAATATTGTTTAGCGTTTGCCAACGACCATACCATGTTGAACACACCGGTTCTCGTCCGATCACCGAAGTTAAGCAACATTGGGCGCGGTCAGTACTTGGATGGGTGACCGCTTGGGAACACCGCGTGCCGTTGGCCTATTTTTTATTTTAATTTCATGTTTTTTTTATTTTTTTATCATTACTATAATTAATAATATCATAAAATTCTTTAACTTTTCAAGTATGCTACAGGCCTAAAATATTACTTAGTGGATTGATATTATGGTCAACCATTGAAAAAAAAAATTCCTACAAACTTATTAATGTAATTACGATCTTTTTCAAGCGCGTATGTAATGATTATTTTTATCAACCTCGCACACACCTTGCTAATTTTTTCAATATTATTAGGGCTTTTTTATACTAATTTTCATATATTTATTGGCAGGTAGAATAGAAATTAATATTGTTTAACTTTTGCCAACGACCATACCATTTTGAACACACCGGTTCTCGTCCGATCACCGAAGTTAAGCAACATTGGGCGCGGTCAGTACTTGGATGGGTGACCGCTTGGGAACACCGCGTGCCGTTGGCCCATTTTTTATTTTAATTTTATGTTTTTTTTCATTTTTTTATCGTTAACATCATAAAAAATTTTATATCATTCTTTAACTTTTCAATTATGCTACAGGCCTAAAATATTACTTAGTGGATTGATATTATGGTCAACCATTAAAAAAAAAAAATTCCTTAAAAACAAAAAAATAATATTCCATGGCCGAGAATCGAACTCGGATCAACTGCTTCGAAAGCAACTATGCTGACCATTACACCACCAACGCCAGTTGTCGAGATGAGCTAAGAAGCATTTATATTTTACTTCAAAACTTTTACTACATCAAATGAACTTTAATCGGTCCCGCATTTTCGTTTCGGTCATGAGTTGGTTTTACTCCTCGAAATTGCATGACGCGCGTAAAGAAGTTTCACTTCAAAAGGCCGAGCAGCTGTTCCTTGATGCATTCCTCTCGGAGCGAGGACAGGTCCCGAGTTCGATTCTCGTACGTGAGCTAATCTTTTATTTTCTGTGCCTTTTTCTCCTTCACATCCAAACAACAAAATCAAAAAGAAGAATAATTTTAAATAGGTAATTTAAAATAATAACAAAACTGTTTTGTTTTTCAGACATGCGAAGTAGAGGGCAACGTTCAGATTGTCTGCTGCCCTCTGGTGACAATGGTTGAAGGTATAGTACTCAGAACTTAATCATCATTTCATAGGCTGTCTCGTCACCACGACACGGTCATTGCAAAAGGCAGCTAGTCGTTGAGGCGGAATATGAACAGCTCTGAGTGTTTGCAACTTTGTCACTAGGAATTCTTGATGACACATTTTACAGTAGGCCGGATAACATCAATCCACTGAGGCACATTACTTCTGGATTGCGGGTAGAATATTCATCTTCATGTTGTGTTGTATTGTTTAACCCTGGTGTATCTGTTTGTTTGAAGGGATGAATTGCACTATGAAGCACACGGGGACTTCGGGAGTGTGCAGAACATTTGCCAACTGCCAGACAGCGAAGGAGGCCGCCTTTAAAGGCATTTTTCCACAGGTACTGTTCCTCCCTTTATGTGTCTCTGACAATAACAACATATTTGACTTTGCGCCCCTAACATGACCTTCCTTTGCTACAGAAATGTAACTTGACTGACAACGAGTCGGAGTTGGTGTGCTGCGCGGAGGGACTTGTCACTCAGCTACCGATTGGCTCCAAGGCCGCAGAATGTGAGTTTTGTTAAACCTGACCAGAAATATTCTAAAACTATGTTGCATATCTGAAAATCTGTTAGTTTACAGTAAAGAATTATAAAATAAAATTCTTACAGTTTTGTCGTAAATACACCTAATACATAGTTTGAAATTTAACAATTAGTATTGTATTTTCTCAAATGTCAAACTATGCAATAGGATGATTTACGACAAAACTGTGACATGTTTTTCAAAGTTCTCTTCTTTAAATTAATAGATTTTCAGACTAAATAATAGAGTTACTCTCAACTTTAAGTAGGACACGTCAATTTATTATTTTGAGACAAAACCACACATCAGCAAAAATAATTTTATGTTTTTCCTTTAGCGCAAGTGTAAAACATAACATTCTTAATTTTTTTAAATAATACGTTTTTAATTTACTTGACTGAAGTAATGACACAAGAGGCACTATATTAATATACACATCTGCAAAACTTTTTGTTTCCTCTACAGATTGCATAGAGTTGTCGGAAACTCGGGGAGACCTGTGTCCTCTGCACACACCAGACTCCAACATAGTATATCACAGGACTCCCATGAGGACTGCCGCTGAGGTCCCGTACTATGTAAGTTTCAGACATAAGTTAGCTTTATTTATTATATATTAATTAATTTCTTGAAATAACTAACTAGCCATCACTGCGTTTCCTGGCAGGAGTAGGCAGAGAGAATACACCGTTACAATACTCTGTCTCGCATACACCAGGCGGCCGCCCTATAAAGTAGCAGCCAGTTGTAGCTTGTAGCAGCCAATATCACCAGTTCTACTGGCTGCCACGACAAGTGCGTGAGGACTGAGGACTGAGGCATCCACACACATGTACCCTAGTCACATTTGAGGCTGGTTGCGCAATCGCAATGTTTCGACTGACTTCCGCAGCCGACTATATTTGGCTTTCATAGAGCCCTAGGACGTTGCTTTAATACATTTGTCGGCTGCCTAGTGCGTGGCCAGTCAAGTATATACAAACTTCATTCATCTTAGACACGAGAGTCCGTCGTTCTTGAAATAAGCAACATTCAAATCGACGCATACTTCCATACTATTTGCTTATTCATTGCAAAACATTTATTTATTTTGGTGATCAAAAATCTTATCAAAGATTACTTTTGAAATGTAATTATTAACTAACTTATTATTTTTTGGAGAAAAACTAAATTTGTCAAACAAAATTGAAAGCCCGTGGATAGAAAGGAACTAAAATTTCAATTAGCACAATTTAAATTTAGGTTATAGATGTGACTTTTCTCTGAAAACATCGGTGGGCGGGTAAAGTCCTTGGCTCTGGATTCAGTGGTCATGGGATCAAATTAAAAATTAAATTAAATTAAAAATGATTGCGTATTTTTGTAGTGTGTATTCAAAATATATGTAATCAATTTAATTTATCTTTTTCAAAAAATATTATACACACATACTAACATGTAAATTACATCTTTTAATTATGGTGATCTTTTTTGGGGTACTATGCCCTGTTGCGCTACCTCCAACTCTATACAAAATTTCAGACAGCATTACAGTTTCCATCATCGGGGCAGATGTTATTACGAGGCTGAAGGTAGTGGAGTGGGAACAGGTGGCCACTAAACATGGCTAAAGCCATTTCAAGCAAAGTTTCCATTCTGAAGGCCTTTCACCGGGGCAATACTGAGATGTTTACCAGCTCCGGCCAATCGAGGGCACCCGACTAGCAATCTGGAGGTCGCGGGTTCAAATCCCGATGTGTGCTAAAAATTAGGTCATGTTGTGTTATTTCACAATGTATTCATTTAAAATATACAGATATAGTTTATTTGCGGCACATTACAGAGTGAAAGATACTCTCAGTATCGCCCTGGTGTAAGACCAACATTCATAATTGAAACGCTGCTTGAAATGGCTTTAGCCGCGTTTGGTGACGATCTCCTCATTTTTAACACGGTCATACGTGATTATATCTGGATAGGCAGGTACTTTTCTCTCCCGCATCTCGTTCCCCTTCCCACAACCTTAAACCTCACAACACACCGCAATTTGGGATGCCATTGTGTCACTGGTTCCAGATGGTTGGTTGGGATGCCATAGTGTCACTGGTTCCAGATGGTTGGTTGGGATGCCATAGTGTCACTGGTTCCAGATGGTTGGTTGGGATGCCATAGTGTCACTGGTTCCAGATGGTTGGTTGGGATGCCATAGTGTCACTGGTTCCAGATGGTTGGTTGGGATGCGATAGTGTCACCGGTTCCAGATGGTTGGTTGGGATGCCATAGTGTCACTGGTTCCAGATGGTTGGTTGGGATGCCATAGTGTCACTGGTTCCAGATGGTTGGCAGTACAAAATGAACAAAGCAAATGAAAATACGAAAATCAGCAAACATTTTGCGAGCAATTTAAAACAACACTTGCTTAGAGATTAATATGAAGATGTGTTGTGTTCCCAGGGACGTATTGGAACAGGTCAAACAGGAGAGATCTCCTGGCGGGGATATCCAGTTACCTTACTAAGTGACCGGTGGGTGGTGTACTCTGTATACGTCATTACATACCTTGGGTGAGTTTATTGTTTCTTCATTTTTAAATTCAACTCTTCCTTATTATAATGAAAATTGCAACGATGAAAATAGAAAAACAAATTGATTTGATATTTGAACGATCTAACCTGAAAGATTGAAGCGCATTTTAGACAATATTTCACAAACTCGTGGTATACACGGTGTCTGAAAACTCGTGGTATACACGGTGTCTGAAAACTCGTGGTATACACGGTGTCTGAAAACTCGTGGTATACACGGTGTCTGAAAACTCGTGGTATAAGTGGCGAACTAGTGAATTTACCTCACATAATTGACTGAGCGTTGCGAAGTCCTGTTTTAACTCGACCGTTTTGCAATTCGTCTGTCTGTGCGTTCAGTTTTGGGTTCCGAATGGTGGCCGTTTTATGTTATGGTTCAGTAAAGATTACTTTTTTATATGAAATCGTCGTGTTTGACTTTCTTATTTGCATTTTTTCAATATTATGGCGCCTACCCACCTGCAAATATTTCAAAATAGAAATGTCATTGAGATAGTGATCTATTTGTTTAATTGCTTATTTGAAAACAGTTCCCCCCAGGGCCTCTGTCCTCTTTGGGGATGCTGTGTGGAGCTTCTTTTTAGGAAAGTAAGGATGGGAAGTTCTGGGAAGTAAAAAGGTATAAGGGGTGGATTAGAATCTGGGGGTTAGTGAGTCTAGGAATGACAGATGTATGAATCCATCCCTCCCACTGCGGTGCGAGGCAATGTTCCCAGAGAGTCCTGCTGAAGAGGTCAAAAGGTCTCCACCAATTAGTCTCTCCCGATCCGGCCTGGCATGCAGTTGGTGGGCAGACACATCTGCCGCCAAGATCCCGATAAACCTGATGAACCAGGCACCCCTGCTAAGTCACCAAACGTAGCGAATCACTTGGGGTGACCTATGGCAGAGGTGTTGGTTATGTTATAAATAGTTCTCGGGGCGGCGGTACCCGTACCCGCTTCAGTTCACCGCGTATACGACTTCTTTTCCAATTCTAAGAGCTTCGTTAGTTCAACTCTGTTCGTTAATAAGCCAGTAATTTTGCACAACGAACGACATTATTAAAGAAAATGTGTATATTGACAGTTAAACGAAGCTTATCTGATGCTATGGAGGCCTAAAATATGTTTATCGGCCGTCATATATGACATATCGTCGCATTAATTCGTAGACTGCGTAACTCCAAATTTTTCGAAAATACGTTTTTAATGCCATCTGGTGTTAAAATTAGACCCGCATCGACTAGTAAAATTCAAAAATTTAAAAAAAAATTAACCTTTTAGATAAACACAAATTAGAAAACTGCGTAAAATTATGGTGCCATTTTTACTCGCGAATACTTCGTAACTCCTTAATTCAGTATTGGCCGGTGAGCCGTGCACGCTTGTTATGTTTTTGACTGAGGAAATTTATTTACGGTGTAATAGTTTTACCGTGAAATTAACTGAGATAAGTTGATTAATCAATTTTGAACATTTTATAACCTTAATTTTAATTGTGAAGTCACGAATAGTGTTTTGTATCTGTAGTCTAAACTGATGTCTTCTGCACCGTGTGACGCTCTGCCGTAGCTCTCTTGTTTTATGTGCCTCTGCGGTTTCGTAAATACCTAATAGGTCCTTGTTCTGTGATTATCTCTTCTTCAAGGTCACCATCTCTTTGCAAGTGGATCTCCTCCTGATGCATATCCGGATCCGGTTCTTCACTGTCCTCTTCAAACAAACCCAAAATATTTACGGTGGAACGTGCGGCAATTCCATCTCGTCTCTCCTCAGACACAGTCCGTTCTCTGTCAGGCATCTTCCGCGGGTCAAGCACATGTATTGGTATGTCATCTACTTCGATGTTGTTGACTGAAGTAAGTCCTGTCACCCTTCCATGCACGATGTGCATCTCCCATCTACTGGTTTAACCGCAAGAAGATCGCCCACTTAGAGCTCAGTCAATACTTCCTCTTCTATATTCACTTGCGCAGAAGGGTGTCTCCACGAGTGTGAAGTGTGAACTATACTAGACAGCGCAATACCTCGATCATCCTGACTTTTTGCAGCCAAAGATTGTATCGAAACACTGCCTGCAGGGGATCGCTTCCACTTCTGGCTGCAGTTCTCTTTATTGTTTGATGATGTCGTTCAACTATACCGTTTCCAGCTGGTCGGTATGCCGCGCAAAATCTTTGACAAACATTCCATCTCTTACACTTATCTGTAACACTGTAGGAACAAAATGCAGTACCATTATCCATGAGAACTACTTTGGGCGGGCCTCTTTCCCGAAACACTTCTTCCAAATGTCTGATAATCGAAGCTGCATTATCTGACTCGATTTCCCGCCACACGGCAAATCTACTTGGACCGCAATCGATAAATGTGAGTAAACATTTCCTACCGAAATGAGTAACATCAACTGCCAAGCGACTCCAGGTTGTCACAACATTAAGATTACCCGCTTCATGGGATGATGGTGGAGGGTCAATTGTCCTGCATTGTACGCAGGAACGCACGCATCTATCGACGTCCTTTCTTCTCGCCTCGGGATCGACCAGCCGGGCAAGATGAAGCGTTCACTTTACTCCAAAGTGATGCTGAGCATGAAGAGTTTCTACGCTTAAAGCACATGTTTGCTCACCAGTTCCACTTTCAAGTCTCTCCCACCTATCTTCACACTCTGAGGAGTCTCTTTCACAACGTTTCCTGTCATGGCTACTCTTTGCCCGGGTCTTGCAAACCCTAGTAAGTACATCAGTTTTATTTCTACAGGTCAAGAAGGATGATCGACAATGTCAGATCAAATTCTTCTACAATCTCCTTCATCAACTCCAAGCGTCACTTAACGATCATCTCTGACACGACTACTCCCGGTCAGTGTAGATCTCACCCAGTACAAAACCGTCGCCGAATCTGTAATGATCTCCAGAGTTTGAAGATTTTACTTGAGAGTCAGATTTAATCCCTTAAGGAAGGAAAAGTACCAGCATTTACAAGACTTAAAACAGACATTAGAAAAGGATTACCACTCCTTTAACGATAACCTTCCGCATCATTAAAATCATTAAAATGCATCTAAATAGACTGCCTCGACATACACATACATTGTTGTGTTTTATTTTGTAAATGTAAAATTCCTATCTCCCAAATTTTCCGCTAGGTTGTTCATAAAACTGTTCGCAGAAAAGTATGTATCTTTTGTAAAATGCGTATCTCCATTCTCGGTTTTTACGTAAACTTCCTAACTCCAATTTGAAATAGAAAGCCTTAATTTACAAAAGTTTAATGATTGAAAATAAATTTCCAAATATATTATATGTTCGAAACATAAATAAAAAGAATAAGCCGTCTTTCATTTTTTTTCACTACGAGGTTTTTTGTGCCTCCTGTAAAATTTTACATTTGGGAGTTACGCATTCTACGAATTAATGCGACGATATGGCTTTATCGACTGACCGTGCTAGAGCTCCAGTAACTTTAAGAGATACAGATTGTTTTAGGAGTGTTTCCGTTTCATTTTCGATACAAGTATTATAAGTAAGTACCGGTATTTCAATGGAAGATGCTGCAAATATTTGTACACGGTTGACATTTGTCACATGAGAACAGGTTGTTTCTAAGATTTATTTTTTAATTCTACAGCTCGGATGTGAAATAATTTTGCGGGCCTCTGTGTTTGTTCCCTCCTACGATATGGGTTTCTTCAAGACCTTCTTCAAGTATTACACAGCATCCCCAAAGATGGCATAGGCTTTAAGTGAAATTATTTTCCCGTGTCTCAGTTTAGTAAAGTTGTTGTCGTTTTTCTTTAAATATTTCTATTATTGAAATATTAAAATATATGGTTTTTGTCAATATTTAGCCACTAGCCAACCACTCTAGCTAGCTAAATGAAAAGTCACGGGCCGCCACTGGTAAACACTCATATAACTGTAATATTAATTCAAATAATGTAAACCTGACTGCTTTGTGCTTACCGCTAAACCTAATTTAAAATACCATGGTGTAATTATGAAGTGGAAATTACAAACAATAGAAAGGATAAAAAAATCAGTGTATATTTTTTATTAGAATAAGCCCGTCGTCCCACGGATCAGTAAGCACACGACATAGGATCTTATAGCACTCGGTTTATGTAGATTCCTTACCGACCTGTGGGACAACGGGCTAAGAAACATATTTGATTTTAGAGTAGAACCATTTATTTCTCCCTGATTCAATCTCTGAAATCTCAAAAAAATTTTATAAAAAATAATTTTTAATTTGCCGTATGATTACCCCACTATCAGAGTATTTCAAAACTTTAAAGTCCCTTCACTACAAATCTATCTATATAAATAAAAACGTAAATGTTCTTTTGTAAAAAAATTTAAATCTCGAAAGTTCTTTGTAATTTTGACGACAACGCTGCATTCAAATACGCGTGTGTTTTTATATACCTATAGTATATAGGTGTCACCTGTGACAGGTTAAACATGTTTTTTTAAACAGCGCCATCTGTTGGACGTAAAAGCAACACGCGCTATTGTTTCTGTATCTACACAGACAGACTGAATCACAGCAACGCGTACAGCTAGTTATTTATAAAAAATGGTTCTTTTACAAATTCACTTGTTTTGATGATGAAAACATAAAACCATTTTCAAACAGAAATAAACTAAATATTCTTGACTGACTAACTATCCCGCGCTATAACACAACCACAGACCAACCATTTTATGAAAAATATACTCGCTGATGTACCCGGCATTGCCTGGGTTTCACATAGAATTTTTTGAAATCTTATGTAGACTGTAGCCTTCCTCTTGTTTTGAAAGTAAAGTGTGCAAAATTTCATCAATTTCAGAACAAAACTGTAGATTTATGAAAAATCAAATTTTCGCCACCCACCTGGTTTCCTCCCCGCGGCCGCCCGTGACTCCTTCTTATTATTCTGTTTATATTATATGTCTGACCATAGTAGAAAAGGAGATTTTGGAGAGACTGATTTTAAGCCACTCATTTCATATTTCTACCAATTTATAACACATTTCTCTTGAACACTTATAAATAATTTATGTTGTTTTTGAAAATAATATTTAAACATTTGAGTAGAAACGGTAACTACACGAAATTCCATAGATCGAAAAAAATCTCAAGTGTGCTCTGAAAATGATTTCAAACACATTTTGTTTTGTTATTTAACATTTCGTAGGTATTAAAAAATGCACAGTGTATCTTTAAATGCAACTTAGGCATTTGTAGAAGGAATTTTTATTAAACGAGTCGTGTTTCATTATAAATTTTAACAATTTTCGCAAATTTATTGTCTTATTTTTATAATATTAGCGCACTCACTCTAACATTTATATTTAGTATATTTACATATCTTTTTGAACACTTACTTTGGAGCCTTAAGAACTCTCTCGAACTGTTCGGAGAGTAAAGTTAGCGAGATGAGTCAGTAGTTGAACAGAATCAATTCAGATATCCACATATATATTTAGTATTTAAGAAGTTGCTTTTAAACAGCAATCTTTGTTGCCGCTAGTCCGAGGCAGTAATTTTATTTTCTCCTCCATGTTTACAAATTATTCACTATAGTGTATAGCTACACTAAATTCTGCTTTAAAATATGTATGTACCGACTTATATTAATGTAATTTATTTTAAGACGTTTTGAAATTAACGATTTTGTGATGTTTTTAAAAGAATTAAAAATTGAATTGAATTGAATCAGCGGTTTTCCTTTGAAATATAAAATCATAACAAATATATGATGGTGGTGAATCTCAGATGACGTAGTGATTGTATTAAACAATTAGAACTACTTAAGATGCACATGGCAATGTTAATATAACCTGCACTTCTTTTGTTTCAGCTCAGAGAATGTCAAGTTCGTCGGATTGGGGGGGAACTTTACACCTCAGTACAACCCTGACGCTGTATACAATGTGATAAATATACACTCCCACCCACTATTCGACGGGACTTACTCACGCGTGTATAACGACATCGCCCTTCTGCAGCTTGACAGACAGTAAGCTTTTCATAATTATACAAAACATTGGAATAATTTTAGTAAAAATAAAAAATATATATTTATGGGTGCGACCGGAATTTTAATTAAAGACCATTTTCTTTTCCGGCGTTTACTCTAGCAACTGAGCTATCTCCTGAACCTTCAGACCTGCCGTATTTCTGCATTCCATTTTATAAACATTTAAGTGTTGAAGTATTATTTTATCAACATTACAAATCTGACGGCCACCGTGGTCGAGTGGTAAGACTCTCGACTAGCAATCCGGAGGTCGCAGGTTCAAATAGTAAATCTTATTTTAGTATTTTTGCGGCACTTTCCAGAGTAGGATATACTCTCAGTATCGCTCTGGTGCTCACCATTCATTGCTTGAGATGGCTTTAGCCGTATTTGGTGACCAGATCTGAATAGCCAAGTACTTTCCCACCTTCCTCTTCCCCATCTCATTTCCCTCCCTACTGTCTTCAGCCTCACAACATACACCAACTATTGGAGATACAATGGTCTCACTGTCTTGGGAGCAGTTGGGATTCTTGTGCAATATTCACATATTATTTCATTTTTCATCAGGTTGGTCTCATCTGCTAAAATGGTGTACAATTAGGTTGTCATTAGGTAATTTACTTGCTTTTAGTTTGTCATTAAAATAATAGTGGTGATACAAACGACAATGGCATCTCCACACTGACCTACAAACAAGGGTTAGTTCAAGCAACGCCGGTTCCTTATAACTTATTAGCAGGAATAGTTCCACCTGTATAGTGCCACCTCAGTGTAGGTCGACCAACAAACACTCCTATGTCCTGTCCTATCTTCCATTCTTGCTACATGCCCTGCTAGCGGAACAGGCCCACTGTTGCTTCACATGGTCTGATGCTCTGTAGGGAACTCGCGCGCATACAAGGGTTAGTTCAAGCAACGCCGGTTCCTTATAACTTATTAGCAGGAATAGTTCCACCTGTATAGTGCCACCTCAGTGTAGGTCGACCAACAAACACTCCTATGTCCTGTCCTATCTTCCATTCTTGCTACATGCCCTGCTAGCGGAACAGGCCCACTGTTGCTTCACATGGTCTGATGCTCTGTAGGGAACTCGCGCGCATACAAGGGTTAGTTCAAGCAACGCCGGTTCCTTATAACTTATTAGCAGGAATAGTTCCACCTGTATAGTGCCACCTCAGTGTAGGTCGACCAACAAACACTCCTATGTCCTGTCCTATCTTCCATTCTTGCTACATGCCCTGCTAGCGGAACAGGCCCACTGTTGCTTCACATGGTCTGATGCTCTGTAGGGAACTCGCGCGCATACAAGGGTTAGTTCAAGCAACGCCGGTTCCTTATAACTTATTAGCAGGAATAGTTCCACCTGTATAGTGCCACCTCAGTGTAGGTCGACCAACAAACACTCCTATGTCCTGTCCTATCTTCCATTCTTGCTACATGCCCTGCTAGCGGAACAGGCCCACTGTTGCTTCACATGGTCTGATGCTCTGTAGGGAACTCGCGCGCATACAAGGGTTAGTTCAAGCAACGCCGGTTCCTTATAACTTATTAGCAGGAATAGTTCCACCTGTATAGTGCCACCTCAGTGTAGGTCGACCAACAAACACTCCTATGTCCTGTCCTATCTTCCATTCTTGCTACATGCCCTGCTAGCGGAACAGGCCCACTGTTGCTTCACATGGTCTGATGCTCTGTAGGGAACTCGCTTGCATACAAGGGTTAGTTCAAGCAACGCCGGTTCCTTATAACTTATTAGCAGGAATAGTTCCACCTGTATAGTGCCACCTCAGTGTAGGTCGACCAACAAACACTCCTATGTCCTGTCCTATCTTCCATTCTTGCTACATGCCCTGCTAGCGGAACAGGCCCACTGTTGCTTCACATGGTCTGATGCTCTGTAGGGAACTCGCGCGCATACAAGGGTTAGTTCAAGCAACGCCGGTTCCTTATAACTTATTAGCAGGAATAGTTCCACCTGTATAGTGCCACCTCAGTGTAGGTCGACCAACAAACACTCCTATGTCCTGTCCTATCTTCCATTCTTGCTACATGCCCTGCTAGCGGAACAGGCCCACTGTTGCTTCACATGGTCTGATGCTCTGTAGGGAACTCGCGCGCATACAAGGGTTAGTTCAAGCAACGCCGGTTCCTTATAACTTATTAGCAGGAATAGTTCCACCTGTATAGTGCCACCTCAGTGTAGGTCGACCAACAAACACTCCTATGTCCTGTCCTATCTTCCATTCTTGCTACATGCCCTGCTAGCGGAACAGGCCCACTGTTGCTTCACATGGTCTGATGCTCTGTAGGGAACTCGCTTGCATACAAGGGTTAGTTCAAGCAACGCCGGTTCCTTATAACTTATTAGCAGGAATAGTTCCACCTGTATAGTGCCACCTCAGTGTAGGTCGACCAACAAACACTCCTATGTCCTGTCCTATCTTCCATTCTTGCTACATGCCCTGCTAGCGGAACAGGCCCACTGTTGCTTCACATGGTCTGATGCTCTGTAGGGAACTCGCGCGCATACAAGGGTTAGTTCAAGCAACGCCGGTTCCTTATAACTTATTAGCAGGAATAGTTCCACCTGTATAGTGCCACCTCAGTGTAGGTCGACCAACAAACACTCCTATGTCCTGTCCTATCTTCCATTCTTGCTACATGCCCTGCTAGCGGAACAGGCCCACTGTTGCTTCACATGGTCTGATGCTCTGTAGGGAACTCGCTTGCATACAAGGGTTAGTTCAAGCAACGCCGGTTCCTTATAACTTATTAGCAGGAATAGTTCCACCTGTATAGTGCCACCTCAGTGTAGGTCGACCAACAAACACTCCTATGTCCTGTCCTATCTTCCATTCTTGCTACATGCCCTGCTAGCGGAACAGGCCCACTGTTGCTTCACATGGTCTGATGCTCTGTAGGGAACTCGCGCGCATACAAGGGTTAGTTCAAGCAACGCCGGTTCCTTATAACTTATTAGCAGGAATAGTTCCACCTGTATAGTGCCACCTCAGTGTAGGTCGACCAACAAACACTCCTATGTCCTGTCCTATCTTCCATTCTTGCTACATGCCCTGCTAGCGGAACAGGCCCACTGTTGCTTCACATGGTCTGATGCTCTGTAGGGAACTCGCGCGCATACAAGGGTTAGTTCAAGCAACGCCGGTTCCTTATAACTTATTAGCAGGAATAGTTCCACCTGTATAGTGCCACCTCAGTGTAGGTCGACCAACAAACACTCCTATGTCCTGTCCTATCTTCCATTCTTGCTACATGCCCTGCTAGCGGAACAGGCCCACTGTTGCTTCACATGGTCTGATGCTCTGTAGGGAACTCGCGCGCATACAAGGGTTAGTTCAAGCAACGCCGGTTCCTTATAACTTATTAGCAGGAATAGTTCCACCTGTATAGTGCCACCTCAGTGTAGGTCGACCAACAAACACTCCTATGTCCTGTCCTATCTTCCATTCTTGCTACATGCCCTGCTAGCGGAACAGGCCCACTGTTGCTTCACATGGTCTGATGCTCTGTAGGGAACTCGCTTGCATACAAGGGTTAGTTCAAGCAACGCCGGTTCCTTATAACTTATTAGCAGGAATAGTTCCACCTGTATAGTGCCACCTCAGTGTAGGTCGACCAACAAACACTCCTATGTCCTGTCCTATCTTCCATTCTTGCTACATGCCCTGCTAGCGGAACAGGCCCACTGTTGCTTCACATGGTCTGATGCTCTGTAGGGAACTCGCGCGCATACAAGGGTTAGTTCAAGCAACGCCGGTTCCTTATAACTTATTAGCAGGAATAGTTCCACCTGTATAGTGCCACCTCAGTGTAGGTCGACCAACAAACACTCCTATGTCCTGTCCTATCTTCCATTCTTGCTACATGCCCTGCTAGCGGAACAGGCCCACTGTTGCTTCACATGGTCTGATGCTCTGTAGGGAACTCGCGCGCATACAAGGGTTAGTTCAAGCAACGCCGGTTCCTTATAACTTATTAGCAGGAATAGTTCCACCTGTATAGTGCCACCTCAGTGTAGGTCGACCAACAAACACTCCTATGTCCTGTCCTATCTTCCATTCTTGCTACATGCCCTGCTAGCGGAACAGGCCCACTGTTGCTTCACATGGTCTGATGCTCTGTAGGGAACTCGCTTGCATACAAGGGTTAGTTCAAGCAACGCCGGTTCCTTATAACTTATTAGCAGGAATAGTTCCACCTGTATAGTGCCACCTCAGTGTAGGTCGACCAACAAACACTCCTATGTCCTGTCCTATCTTCCATTCTTGCTACATGCCCTGCTAGCGGAACAGGCCCACTGTTGCTTCACATGGTCTGATGCTCTGTAGGGAACTCGCGCGCATACAAGGGTTAGTTCAAGCAACGCCGGTTCCTTATAACTTATTAGCAGGAATAGTTCCACCTGTATAGTGCCACCTCAGTGTAGGTCGACCAACAAACACTCCTATGTCCTGTCCTATCTTCCATTCTTGCTACATGCCCTGCTAGCGGAACAGGCCCACTGTTGCTTCACATGGTCTGATGCTCTGTAGGGAACTCGCTTGCATACAAGGGTTAGTTCAAGCAACGCCGGTTCCTTATAACTTATTAGCAGGAATAGTTCCACCTGTATAGTGCCACCTCAGTGTAGGTCGACCAACAAACACTCCTATGTCCTGTCCTATCTTCCATTCTTGCTACATGCCCTGCTAGCGGAACAGGCCCACTGTTGCTTCACATGGTCTGATGCTCTGTAGGGAACTCGCGCGCATACAAGGGTTAGTTCAAGCAACGCCGGTTCCTTATAACTTATTAGCAGGAATAGTTCCACCTGTATAGTGCCACCTCAGTGTAGGTCGACCAACAAACACTCCTATGTCCTGTCCTATCTTCCATTCTTGCTACATGCCCTGCTAGCGGAACAGGCCCACTGTTGCTTCACATGGTCTGATGCTCTGTAGGGAACTCGCGCGCATACAAGGGTTAGTTCAAGCAACGCCGGTTCCTTATAACTTATTAGCAGGAATAGTTCCACCTGTATAGTGCCACCTCAGTGTAGGTCGACCAACAAACACTCCTATGTCCTGTCCTATCTTCCATTCTTGCTACATGCCCTGCTAGCGGAACAGGCCCACTGTTGCTTCACATGGTCTGATGCTCTGTAGGGAACTCGCGCGCATACAAGGGTTAGTTCAAGCAACGCCGGTTCCTTATAACTTATTAGCAGGAATAGTTCCACCTGTATAGTGCCACCTCAGTGTAGGTCGACCAACAAACACTCCTATGTCCTGTCCTATCTTCCATTCTTGCTACATGCCCTGCTAGCGGAACAGGCCCACTGTTGCTTCACATGGTCTGATGCTCTGTAGGGAACTCGCTTGCATACAAGGGTTAGTTCAAGCAACGCCGGTTCCTTATAACTTATTAGCAGGAATAGTTCCACCTGTATAGTGCCACCTCAGTGTAGGTCGACCAACAAACACTCCTATGTCCTGTCCTATCTTCCATTCTTGCTACATGCCCTGCTAGCGGAACAGGCCCACTGTTGCTTCACATGGTCTGATGCTCTGTAGGGAACTCGCGCGCATACAAGGGTTAGTTCAAGCAACGCCGGTTCCTTATAACTTATTAGCAGGAATAGTTCCACCTGTATAGTGCCACCTCAGTGTAGGTCGACCAACAAACACTCCTATGTCCTGTCCTATCTTCCATTCTTGCTACATGCCCTGCTAGCGGAACAGGCCCACTGTTGCTTCACATGGTCTGATGCTCTGTAGGGAACTCGCGCGCATACAAGGGTTAGTTCAAGCAACGCCGGTTCCTTATAACTTATTAGCAGGAATAGTTCCACCTGTATAGTGCCACCTCAGTGTAGGTCGACCAACAAACACTCCTATGTCCTGTCCTATCTTCCATTCTTGCTACATGCCCTGCTAGCGGAACAGGCCCACTGTTGCTTCACATGGTCTGATGCTCTGTAGGGAACTCGCGCGCATACAAGGGTTAGTTCAAGCAACGCCGGTTCCTTATAACTTATTAGCAGGAATAGTTCCACCTGTATAGTGCCACCTCAGTGTAGGTCGACCAACAAACACTCCTATGTCCTGTCCTATCTTCCATTCTTGCTACATGCCCTGCTAGCGGAACAGGCCCACTGTTGCTTCACATGGTCTGATGCTCTGTAGGGAACTCGCGCGCATACAAGGGTTAGTTCAAGCAACGCCGGTTCCTTATAACTTATTAGCAGGAATAGTTCCACCTGTATAGTGCCACCTCAGTGTAGGTCGACCAACAAACACTCCTATGTCCTGTCCTATCTTCCATTCTTGCTACATGCCCTGCTAGCGGAACAGGCCCACTGTTGCTTCACATGGTCTGATGCTCTGTAGGGAACTCGCTTGCATACAAGGGTTAGTTCAAGCAACGCCGGTTCCTTATAACTTATTAGCAGGAATAGTTCCACCTGTATAGTGCCACCTCAGTGTAGGTCGACCAACAAACACTCCTATGTCCTGTCCTATCTTCCATTCTTGCTACATGCCCTGCTAGCGGAACAGGCCCACTGTTGCTTCACATGGTCTGATGCTCTGTAGGGAACTCGCGCGCATACAAGGGTTAGTTCAAGCAACGCCGGTTCCTTATAACTTATTAGCAGGAATAGTTCCACCTGTATAGTGCCACCTCAGTGTAGGTCGACCAACAAACACTCCTATGTCCTGTCCTATCTTCCATTCTTGCTACATGCCCTGCTAGCGGAACAGGCCCACTGTTGCTTCACATGGTCTGATGCTCTGTAGGGAACTCGCTTGCATACAAGGGTTAGTTCAAGCAACGCCGGTTCCTTATAACTTATTAGCAGGAATAGTTCCACCTGTATAGTGCCACCTCAGTGTAGGTCGACCAACAAACACTCCTATGTCCTGTCCTATCTTCCATTCTTGCTACATGCCCTGCTAGCGGAACAGGCCCACTGTTGCTTCACATGGTCTGATGCTCTGTAGGGAACTCGCGCGCATACAAGGGTTAGTTCAAGCAACGCCGGTTCCTTATAACTTATTAGCAGGAATAGTTCCACCTGTATAGTGCCACCTCAGTGTAGGTCGACCAACAAACACTCCTATGTCCTGTCCTATCTTCCATTCTTGCTACATGCCCTGCTAGCGGAACAGGCCCACTGTTGCTTCACATGGTCTGATGCTCTGTAGGGAACTCGCGCGCATACAAGGGTTAGTTCAAGCAACGCCGGTTCCTTATAACTTATTAGCAGGAATAGTTCCACCTGTATAGTGCCACCTCAGTGTAGGTCGACCAACAAACACTCCTATGTCCTGTCCTATCTTCCATTCTTGCTACATGCCCTGCTAGCGGAACAGGCCCACTGTTGCTTCACATGGTCTGATGCTCTGTAGGGAACTCGCGCGCATACAAGGGTTAGTTCAAGCAACGCCGGTTCCTTATAACTTATTAGCAGGAATAGTTCCACCTGTATAGTGCCACCTCAGTGTAGGTCGACCAACAAACACTCCTATGTCCTGTCCTATCTTCCATTCTTGCTACATGCCCTGCTAGCGGAACAGGCCCACTGTTGCTTCACATGGTCTGATGCTCTGTAGGGAACTCGCGCGCATACAAGGGTTAGTTCAAGCAACGCCGGTTCCTTATAACTTATTAGCAGGAATAGTTCCACCTGTATAGTGCCACCTCAGTGTAGGTCGACCAACAAACACTCCTATGTCCTGTCCTATCTTCCATTCTTGCTACATGCCCTGCTAGCGGAACAGGCCCACTGTTGCTTCACATGGTCTGATGCTCTGTAGGGAACTCGCGCGCATACAAGGGTTAGTTCAAGCAACGCCGGTTCCTTATAACTTATTAGCAGGAATAGTTCCACCTGTATAGTGCCACCTCAGTGTAGGTCGACCAACAAACACTCCTATGTCCTGTCCTATCTTCCATTCTTGCTACATGCCCTGCTAGCGGAACAGGCCCACTGTTGCTTCACATGGTCTGATGCTCTGTAGGGAACTCGCGCGCATACAAGGGTTAGTTCAAGCAACGCCGGTTCCTTATAACTTATTAGCAGGAATAGTTCCACCTGTATAGTGCCACCTCAGTGTAGGTCGACCAACAAACACTCCTATGTCCTGTCCTATCTTCCATTCTTGCTACATGCCCTGCTAGCGGAACAGGCCCACTGTTGCTTCACATGGTCTGATGCTCTGTAGGGAACTCGCGCGCATACAAGGGTTAGTTCAAGCAACGCCGGTTCCTTATAACTTATTAGCAGGAATAGTTCCACCTGTATAGTGCCACCTCAGTGTAGGTCGACCAACAAACACTCCTATGTCCTGTCCTATCTTCCATTCTTGCTACATGCCCTGCTAGCGGAACAGGCCCACTGTTGCTTCACATGGTCTGATGCTCTGTAGGGAACTCGCGCGCATACAAGGGTTAGTTCAAGCAACGCCGGTTCCTTATAACTTATTAGCAGGAATAGTTCCACCTGTATAGTGCCACCTCAGTGTAGGTCGACCAACAAACACTCCTATGTCCTGTCCTATCTTCCATTCTTGCTACATGCCCTGCTAGCGGAACAGGCCCACTGTTGCTTCACATGGTCTGATGCTCTGTAGGGAACTCGCGCGCATACAAGGGTTAGTTCAAGCAACGCCGGTTCCTTATAACTTATTAGCAGGAATAGTTCCACCTGTATAGTGCCACCTCAGTGTAGGTCGACCAACAAACACTCCTATGTCCTGTCCTATCTTCCATTCTTGCTACATGCCCTGCTAGCGGAACAGGCCCACTGTTGCTTCACATGGTCTGATGCTCTGTAGGGAACTCGCGCGCATACAAGGGTTAGTTCAAGCAACGCCGGTTCCTTATAACTTATTAGCAGGAATAGTTCCACCTGTATAGTGCCACCTCAGTGTAGGTCGACCAACAAACACTCCTATGTCCTGTCCTATCTTCCATTCTTGCTACATGCCCTGCTAGCGGAACAGGCCCACTGTTGCTTCACATGGTCTGATGCTCTGTAGGGAACTCGCGCGCATACAAGGGTTAGTTCAAGCAACGCCGGTTCCTTATAACTTATTAGCAGGAATAGTTCCACCTGTATAGTGCCACCTCAGTGTAGGTCGACCAACAAACACTCCTATGTCCTGTCCTATCTTCCATTCTTGCTACATGCCCTGCTAGCGGAACAGGCCCACTGTTGCTTCACATGGTCTGATGCTCTGTAGGGAACTCGCGCGCATACAAGGGTTAGTTCAAGCAACGCCGGTTCCTTATAACTTATTAGCAGGAATAGTTCCACCTGTATAGTGCCACCTCAGTGTAGGTCGACCAACAAACACTCCTATGTCCTGTCCTATCTTCCATTCTTGCTACATGCCCTGCTAGCGGAACAGGCCCACTGTTGCTTCACATGGTCTGATGCTCTGTAGGGAACTCGCGCGCATACAAGGGTTAGTTCAAGCAACGCCGGTTCCTTATAACTTATTAGCAGGAATAGTTCCACCTGTATAGTGCCACCTCAGTGTAGGTCGACCAACAAACACTCCTATGTCCTGTCCTATCTTCCATTCTTGCTACATGCCCTGCTAGCGGAACAGGCCCACTGTTGCTTCACATGGTCTGATGCTCTGTAGGGAACTCGCGCGCATACAAGGGTTAGTTCAAGCAACGCCGGTTCCTTATAACTTATTAGCAGGAATAGTTCCACCTGTATAGTGCCACCTCAGTGTAGGTCGACCAACAAACACTCCTATGTCCTGTCCTATCTTCCATTCTTGCTACATGCCCTGCTAGCGGAACAGGCCCACTGTTGCTTCACATGGTCTGATGCTCTGTAGGGAACTCGCGCGCATACAAGGGTTAGTTCAAGCAACGCCGGTTCCTTATAACTTATTAGCAGGAATAGTTCCACCTGTATAGTGCCACCTCAGTGTAGGTCGACCAACAAACACTCCTATGTCCTGTCCTATCTTCCATTCTTGCTACATGCCCTGCTAGCGGAACAGGCCCACTGTTGCTTCACATGGTCTGATGCTCTGTAGGGAACTCGCGCGCATACAAGGGTTAGTTCAAGCAACGCCGGTTCCTTATAACTTATTAGCAGGAATAGTTCCACCTGTATAGTGCCACCTCAGTGTAGGTCGACCAACAAACACTCCTATGTCCTGTCCTATCTTCCATTCTTGCTACATGCCCTGCTAGCGGAACAGGCCCACTGTTGCTTCACATGGTCTGATGCTCTGTAGGGAACTCGCGCGCATACAAGGGTTAGTTCAAGCAACGCCGGTTCCTTATAACTTATTAGCAGGAATAGTTCCACCTGTATAGTGCCACCTCAGTGTAGGTCGACCAACAAACACTCCTATGTCCTGTCCTATCTTCCATTCTTGCTACATGCCCTGCTAGCGGAACAGGCCCACTGTTGCTTCACATGGTCTGATGCTCTGTAGGGAACTCGCGCGCATACAAGGGTTAGTTCAAGCAACGCCGGTTCCTTATAACTTATTAGCAGGAATAGTTCCACCTGTATAGTGCCACCTCAGTGTAGGTCGACCAACAAACACTCCTATGTCCTGTCCTATCTTCCATTCTTGCTACATGCCCTGCTAGCGGAACAGGCCCACTGTTGCTTCACATGGTCTGATGCTCTGTAGGGAACTCGCGCGCATACAAGGGTTAGTTCAAGCAACGCCGGTTCCTTATAACTTATTAGCAGGAATAGTTCCACCTGTATAGTGCCACCTCAGTGTAGGTCGACCAACAAACACTCCTATGTCCTGTCCTATCTTCCATTCTTGCTACATGCCCTGCTAGCGGAACAGGCCCACTGTTGCTTCACATGGTCTGATGCTCTGTAGGGAACTCGCTTGCATACAAGGGTTAGTTCAAGCAACGCCGGTTCCTTATAACTTATTAGCAGGAATAGTTCCACCTGTATAGTGCCACCTCAGTGTAGGTCGACCAACAAACACTCCTATGTCCTGTCCTATCTTCCATTCTTGCTACATGCCCTGCTAGCGGAACAGGCCCACTGTTGCTTCACATGGTCTGATGCTCTGTAGGGAACTCGCTTGCATACAAGGGTTAGTTCAAGCAACGCCGGTTCCTTATAACTTATTAGCAGGAATAGTTCCACCTGTATAGTGCCACCTCAGTGTAGGTCGACCAACAAACACTCCTATGTCCTGTCCTATCTTCCATTCTTGCTACATGCCCTGCTAGCGGAACAGGCCCACTGTTGCTTCACATGGTCTGATGCTCTGTAGGGAACTCGCGCGCATACAAGGGTTAGTTCAAGCAACGCCGGTTCCTTATAACTTATTAGCAGGAATAGTTCCACCTGTATAGTGCCACCTCAGTGTAGGTCGACCAACAAACACTCCTATGTCCTGTCCTATCTTCCATTCTTGCTACATGCCCTGCTAGCGGAACAGGCCCACTGTTGCTTCACATGGTCTGATGCTCTGTAGGGAACTCGCGCGCATACAAGGGTTAGTTCAAGCAACGCCGGTTCCTTATAACTTATTAGCAGGAATAGTTCCACCTGTATAGTGCCACCTCAGTGTAGGTCGACCAACAAACACTCCTATGTCCTGTCCTATCTTCCATTCTTGCTACATGCCCTGCTAGCGGAACAGGCCCACTGTTGCTTCACATGGTCTGATGCTCTGTAGGGAACTCGCGCGCATACAAGGGTTAGTTCAAGCAACGCCGGTTCCTTATAACTTATTAGCAGGAATAGTTCCACCTGTATAGTGCCACCTCAGTGTAGGTCGACCAACAAACACTCCTATGTCCTGTCCTATCTTCCATTCTTGCTACATGCCCTGCTAGCGGAACAGGCCCACTGTTGCTTCACATGGTCTGATGCTCTGTAGGGAACTCGCTTGCATACAAGGGTTAGTTCAAGCAACGCCGGTTCCTTATAACTTATTAGCAGGAATAGTTCCACCTGTATAGTGCCACCTCAGTGTAGGTCGACCAACAAACACTCCTATGTCCTGTCCTATCTTCCATTCTTGCTACATGCCCTGCTAGCGGAACAGGCCCACTGTTGCTTCACATGGTCTGATGCTCTGTAGGGAACTCGCGCGCATACAAGGGTTAGTTCAAGCAACGCCGGTTCCTTATAACTTATTAGCAGGAATAGTTCCACCTGTATAGTGCCACCTCAGTGTAGGTCGACCAACAAACACTCCTATGTCCTGTCCTATCTTCCATTCTTGCTACATGCCCTGCTAGCGGAACAGGCCCACTGTTGCTTCACATGGTCTGATGCTCTGTAGGGAACTCGCGCGCACACAAGGGTGGACTACAGCAAACTGTGCGCCACACTAAACACTTTAATATAGAAAGATACCTCGCGCAGACCAGAAAAAATTACAGATAGTCTGAATCGTCGAAAAATCAGTTCCAATTTCGAAAATAATGCCACTTAAATTCAAAACCAAAGTTCTGGATACGATTGGAGAATTTCACGACCAAAATTATTGTAGTGATTTATTTTTGGGGTATTATGCCATGTTGCGCTACCTCCTTCTTTAGCCAACGTTTCGGACAGCATTATAGTGTCCATCATCAGGACAGATGTGTAATCGAATATGAAATTACATGTTTATTTGTAATTACTGTAATGCTGTCTGAAGTGGGTTAAAGAAGGAGGTAGCGCAATATGGCATAATACCCCAAAAATAAATCACCATCAAAGTTCTGCAGTTCATTGAACCAGAGCTACAGACAGAGTCACAACCGACATTAGAACCCGTTTGTAATTATTATTACAATGTTACAATCTATTCAAAAGTTAAGTCACGAAATAAATTATTGCCATTATTTCCTATGTCAAATAACAGGTGACAGGGTCTCACGAGTGTCATGCGTCATGCGTCATGCCGGAATATCGGCATACCGCACCTAAAGGGTTAAGGAATATTATTGCATCGCACTACCATTCACAGTTTTTCAAAAATAAATTATATCCATTTCAGGGTAACATTTACAAGCAGTATAATCCCTGTCTGTCTCCACACCGGCACAACTCTTCCTGACAGTGGGTTCATCTTCACTGCGTGGGATGACACAACCTCACCTGACTACAAGGTTAGAACGCATTTCTCTGCCTTCAGAATGAACAATGACTGATGATGTGATAATGATAAGATTGACAGCTGTGGCTGGTACTAAATGTATATTTATTTAAATAGATATCTAACCATCACGCCGTCTCCCCGCAGGGGTAGGCAGAGAGGAGGGACCGCCACACAACTCTGTTTTAACACACACTCCTTGCTTCATGCACATTCATACATAGGTTCTGTTAATCTGATTCTTGAGATGACTCAAGTACTTGCCATGTCTACCTTGGGAGTCACAAACCTCTTCTATCATCCACTTGCGCGTCTTATATTCTCCTATTTCTACCACTCTGAAGAGGAGCAAATATACTAAATAATATTTAATTTTATTCAAATTATATGTTAATTAAAGCACACACTTAGAAGTATCTGGTTCAAATCCTAGTGGTAAATTTCACAATAAATTTATTAAAAGTAATTTACATATACACGGTGTCCGGAAACTCGTAGTACAAGCGGGAAACTGGAGAATCTACACCACATGGGGAACCCAAAAAAACATAAAGTTTTTTGATTTGAGCATTTTCAAAAAAAAAAAAAACCAAAAAAAAATATTTTTCGGCTATTTTAGGGTTAAAGTTTTTTCTGGTGTTTAGGGTTGAATAACAGATGTTTTAACCCTGCAGAGCAGAAATATTTTATGATTACACCGGGTTAAATGAAGGGTGATTTCAAAATAATGCTTCAAATCCGAGTTTCTTCATTTGTTTTACTTTCAAATAGTTTTAATTAGTTGGGTACTTTGATCTTCAGTAATAATTTATAAGAATTTGATGAAAAAAAAAAAAAAAAAAAATCAACTTCAAACTCGATTTACTCGATAACGAAAGCTCAAATAAATAAAAAAATATACTACAAAATCGACTCCAAATGTGATGTAGATTCACCAGTTTCCCGCTTGTACTACGAGTTTCCGGACACCCTGTATATATTTGTGGCACGTTCCAGAGTCAAAGATACTCTCAGTATCGCCCTGGTGAAAGATCTCATTCGGATCGAATGTATCTTGAAATGGCTGTAGTCGTGTTTGGTGACCAGATCAAATTTTTTTTAATTTTTTTTATTACCTATTGAATTTTTTTTTATACATACATGGTTACATAAAATATTGAAAAATGTATAAAAAAATATTGAAATAAATGTACATAATTTAAAAAAAATCCCACGAAGGCGAAGCCTGTGTGTGGGTATTATAAGTATTTTTATCTTATTTCTATGGTTTAAGTGGAGATACAATATCAAATATAAATTTAAGTTATTTTAAAAGAGTTACTGTAGAGATGCAATACAAGAAACTAAATCATGAGATATGCAAAAGTTTTAAAATATCACAAAAAATAAGGTAAATACTAGTTTTTAAAGAAGACATCTTAAAAAGTGAATTAGCAGACAATAAAATATATCCGCTGTTTTTTATGTATGTGAAAAAATAAAAAATAATCTCTACATGGATATAAATGTTACAGATAGCTTTGCTAAAACTTATAAGAAAAAAATATCTAGTTCAGTGTTTTTTAGCCAAGATTTGATGTACTTTTTAAAAGATTGAAGGTTTACACACGTGTCCCTTTTAAAGGTTGTACATAAAGAATTATACATTTTTGGAGCAATAAAACTAATATGCCTTTGGGCCAACCAGCATATTCACAAGCGCCATGTCGTTGGCTGGCACGATTTGAATTTTTAATAGGAGAAAGAATTTTTAAAATGGAGAAATAATTAACTGAAAATTCTGCCTCAATACAGGTTCGCCTAGTGAGGCAGGTTATGCACAACCTAAAATATAGTATATTATGCCATTTCTATATAACACTCTTACATTCAAATCTATTTTTTTTCTTATATTAGAAACTGCTGTATTATTTTAACATTATTCTTTCAACAATTTCATTGTTTCTAACTGACATATAATTATACAACTTACTAATGATATATTATATATATTCTGTAATTTTTTGATGAAATAAATAAATTTAAAAAAAAATTAAAATAAAAATAAAATAAAAATAAAGTTGTTTGGTCGCGTATAAATAAATTTAAGACATTGAGCACTATAGATCTGCTTAAGGTCCAAAATTTCAGTTTCTTGGAACAATTGTTTAGAGGGATAGGATTTAGTTTTTTGTTACATTATCTTAATAATTGATTTTTGGGCAATTTCTAGTGGTTTTACATGATTGTTGAAAGTTCCGCCCAAGCCAATTATTCCATAGGAAAGAGATGAATGAACTAGTGAGTCATAAACTAGTTTCATGGTTTTTATATTTACTACATTACTCATTCTTTTAAAAATATATTTTAGGTATCTCAATTTGTTAACAGTTTTTTCAATATGGCTGGTCCATTTAAGTTGACAATCTATAGTTACACCTAAATACTTGATAAGTTTTGCAGATTTCATCTCCTCACAGTTACAGAATGTGTTTGGGTTACAATTTACGTTATGAAACTTCAAATTAAGATTGGTTTTAGGAGCCGACTTCTGTATGTTATAGAAAGAAATACAAATAGTTTTATCATAATTTAGGGTAAGTAGGTTTCTATCTAGCCACTCTTTGACAATAGTAATACATTTTTAGCTTTATTAGTAGCATCTTCCCATGATTTTCCTTTTTTTTTTTTTTTTTTTTATAATTACTCCACACAGGAGGTCCTGAAGAAAATAATTTCCCTCAGGGCTTATGTCATCTTTGGGGATGCTGTGTGGAGGGTCTTTTTGTAGAGAGGAAGGAGTGAACATGGGTCTTGAAGAGTCCCATGATGTAGGAGGGAGGAAACACAGAGGCCGGCAGTTCGTTCCACAGCCGAGCTGTTGAACTTAAGAACGAATCGTAGAAGCGACCCGTTCTCATGTGACAAGTGTCAACTGTGTACAAATGTTGGGCGCGCGTTTGGCGTGTATCCCGACTACGCACCGGTGCCGAAGGGATCGATGACGCTAGTTCCTCAGAGCATCTTCCATTGTAATACCGATAGAACAAGGACAGCATACCTACCTGACGCCTGTGCTCTAAAGATTGCAGTCCGTTTGTTTTTTTCCTTGGACTGTTATTGCAGTATCGTCAGCAAATGAGAAAATTTTACCAGGTATTTTATATTAGTCAGGTACTTCCCCACCTTCCTCTTTCCCATCTCCTTCCCCTCCCCTTTTACACAATTGAGGATGTCATAGTCCCACTGATTCTAGACGGTTGGGAGCAGTTGTAACACTTGTGCAGTATTTACATTAAAAAACACATTTCTTCAAAACCTCACTTCACATTGTAATACTATACGGATTGTTCTCATTGGATAAAACAATTAATTGGTACGTTTTTCAACATTTCAGACGACAATGCAGAGACTATCTCAGGAGGAGTGCTCTAGAACATTCTCCGCTGACAGCTATGGACACCCTGCCGGCGTAAAACATGACCTGGAGATTTGCAGCCGCCCAGTCAACACAACTGGAGAATGTGCGGTATGTAACGCTGGGATGTATTGTAAACCAAGCTCATTATAATACTGATGTACTTATTATTTAATATTTTGATAATAAAACATTGACATAATAAGAATTTTATAAATAACAAAGAGTAGTCCCGCTGCCTGCCCCATGGCAGCTTGTCTACAGGTCTACCATTTTTCTTTAATTTAATAAACATAACACATAATCATTTTGCATATAAAAATTAGTTTTAACTTCACAATAATGTTTAAATTATGTATTGCAAAATTCAATTACTTAGGACGGGTTGTTTCATAGAATTTGAACAATTCATCAAATTTCAAAGTTGATTTTCAAGTTCTGTGAAGGTTCTATCCAAGTTTTGTTCTCAGTTATGTGAAGCCTCTGGCCAGTTATTATAGAATAATAGAACTTGAATAGAACCTACACAGAACTTGAAAATCATCTTTCAAATTTGACGAATTGTTAAAATTCTGCAAAACAACCCGTCCTTATTATTCTTCTGATTACTCACTTCTATCAGAATGTATCTACTATTAAGGAGAAACTACTTCCTTTATCATGTTCCCACTATTAATTATTCCTTCATTATCATTTGGGTAAATTTTTTCACATTATCAAAAAAACACACTTTGGTGAGTCCATATTTATAAATTTCTGAATTCCTCCAAGTATCTGTTTGGTAAGTTTTGAATCTCGAATTGAAATAAAACAATTGGCGAGTTCATTTTGAAATGGTCCGAGTCAATCGCAATGACATCCATAGTGTAAAAATAAAGAGATGAAAACTTTTAAAGCACTTCCCGGTAAGATACCGGGAAAACAGGTATAGGGCGCTAGTCCATATAAAACTACACATCCACACTTAGTTAGCAGGAGCTCACATCAGAAACATCTAGCGACATTCTAGTTCCATGCAGGTCTGTAAAAGACAAGAGACATGGTATACATCCTCGGTTAGTCTCCAAGGAGTCTAGTCCATCTACAGGAAACACTGGTGTTCTGTTCCTGCTGTTTCCCTCTAGTTCCTGGTGCTGGTGCCAAGGGCTGTCCTGACAGGTGTTCTGGCCAGCGAAGCCGTCCCAGGTTTAAGCATATAGTATACATCCTCGGTTAGTCTCCAAGGAGTCTAGTCCATCTACAGGAAACACTGGTGTTCTGTTCCTGCTGTTTCCCTCTAGTTCCTGGTGCTGGTGCCAAGGGCTGTCCTGTCAGGTGTTCTGGCCAGCGAAGCCGTCCCAGGTTTAAGCATATAGCTCTTCATACAGCAGGTTTAGTTCAAGGAAGGAAGATAGCTGACATTCATTATTGGCGTGCGTCATAGAATAAACAAGTCTGACCATTCTTTGCTTCATTTTTGTATGCAAAACTGTGTTTCATTACCATTATGGAATTCAAATTGGATGAGACAGAGCGCGTGCTAAATGGGCTTGAACCAAAATAAACCAAGTCAGTGGTGTTAGTTGGTCAGTTCTATTTAAATCTGCATGGAAGGAATTTCGAGTACTTATTATCTATTCAGTGGCGTGCTTAAATAAGTTAAAAATTAATTGTTATTTTTATTTCACGGATAATTTTAGTGAAATTATTTATCTTTATTACATTTCCAGCACGATCCGGAATTGTAGATACTCTCAGTATCACCCTGGTGGAAGGCCACCATTCAAATCTAAAAGTTGCTCTATGATTGTATTTAACAAATCTTAAGTTTTCATAGGAAATTTTGGTTTGTATTTAATAAGAGATAAATGGAAACATACTTTTTGGACGTAAGGTCTTTGGTTCACAGAACTACTAGGATTACGTTAGGTTAGGTGAGGTTAGGTTAGGTTAGGTTAGGTTAGGTTAGGTTAGGTTAGGTTAGGTTAGGTTAGGTTAGGTTAGGTTAGGTTAGGTTAGGTTAGGTTAGGTTAGGTTAGGTTAGGTTAGGTTAGGTTAGGTTAGGTTAGGTTAGGTTAGGTTTAGTTAAGTTTAGTTTGTTTTAGTTAGGTTAGGTTAGGTTTAGTTTAGTTAAGTTAGGTTAGGTTAGGTTTAGTGTACCATTTCCATTTACCATAAATGTAAATACTGACTACCTACCACTGATTAATTAATTAATAATCTGCCATTTGGAGTGTGTTCACCTATTGCTTTATTTGTTCTCAGGGCTGGCACAGCGGCTCCCCGCTGACGGTACCCAACAGCCTGGGCAACAGGGTGGGCTGCACACACCTGTTGGTGGGGTTGGCATCCTGGTATAATAATACTTCACCATGTACATACACCAACACGAGGATATCTACCTACATCCCCTGGATAGAGGGTATTGTGTGGCCTGAAAGCGGTGTTGTTGTCTAGGACTTTGTTTTAGATAATTTTTAAATTTATTTTTGTTTCCCTGTCCCCCCCCCTTCTTGCCCTCTCTCTGCCCCCCCATGCCGACAACCATGACTTGTATACACGGTGTTCGGAAACTTCATAGAAAAAATGTTCACATCATTCACATAAAAATCACATAGAAAACCCAAAAGACTCGATTTCAATTTTTTTTAACATTTTTTCTTTTAAATACTTTTGTTGCCGGGCTGACGTTTTGACACATTTTAAAATACAATAAACGGCTGATGTTAACTAACTACCAATTTAAAAAATATATAAATTCCAAGCTCGGACTCGATTTACTCGAAAATAAAAACTCAAATAATTAAAAATACTTATGTGATATGTTTATTAGTTTCCGTTTTGTACTATGAGTTTCCAGACAACATGTATAACAAAAATCCCACACAGGCAAGGCCAGTGGGTAGGCATACTTGGGATTAGTTAAAGGTACTTAAACATGACTTATTGTGGAATGTAGGTACATGTAGATACCTATATTATTTCTATAAACAGGAATTTTTTTATGTTTTAATAATATCTAAATCAGTTGTAGTTTTTAAATTAGACACGTTTTCTGAAGAAAAACAAATTTTTGTAATATTGTTTCTTATACTAAACTTAAATACAAAAATGATGCGCTTAAAATTTTTCTTACTTCTATCAGAGTAATAAAGATTAAAATCAAAATTTTATCGACCTTATTCTGCTACTTTAAAAAAAACAGTTGACTGAAGTTATATAACAAATCTGAGGTCAATCGGCCAACTGGTTATTGAGAAATCGTAGTTGCAGATTTGTATTTGTGCGTGTAAAATGGATGTACCATTGGGTGAGATTAAAATGAAGTAATTGATAGTTAGCAGCTAATCAGCCAACCCAGGGCCAAGAACAACTTGTTCCTCTCTCTTGGAAATTGGATTATAGTCAGTTTGGCATTCTGTCCTTCAGTTCTTGTTACTTGTTGCCTTCTCACTACTTGTCAGTACTCATACTTCCCTCTATTCTATAACTTTCTAGACAACAATACCGCATTAAGTAAGGTGGGGATGATGGGTAGATACTGCGTGGAAAAGCTTTTTTTATTATGTTTTTGTACTTATATATTATTTATTATTATATATTATGTACTGTAATTTTTTTTGACTTTTAATGTTAATAAATTATTTTTTTACTTGTGTACCTTTTGTTTTGATCCAGACTGAAACCTTTTTTTTCTGTATTGTGTAAGTGTTGGTGTAATCTGTATTGTCAATAAAAGCCTTTACGATCAATGATGGATGAAAATAAACAAATTAACGAAAGAAATAAAACTCTGGAAAAATAAGCAAGAAACAAAAGAAAAATACACAAATGCACAAAGATCATTGATAAAAATAAAAAGAAAAATAAATCCACCTCAAGTGGTGCAGAATCGAGGACCTAACCACCGCCTTTAAGGGCGAGGCTACGGTACATATCAAGAACCCTCTTAATCCTTGCTAATCTAAATCTCTAAAACCTAAGAAAGAAAAGGAAGAAATTCCCTAAATGAAAGTGAAAACTTTATCAATATCCGTTGCGTAGTTTAGACGAACTAAGCGCACAAACAGACATTATTTTATACTATCTAGAGATGACTAAATACTTACAAATAACAAGAATCGAAAGTCAGGTATTGCAAAGAAGAACTGTATTATCAGGAGGAACTACTCTAGTAGGATAAATTTATAATTTCTACACTTTCTCGATGGACGGTGGCCGTACTTTGTTGTACGGAGTTGAGAGAAAATATAATATATCAAACAGCTATTATTGGACCATCCCATAAAGGTCCCATGACCAGTTCAGGCAAAGGGACTCCATCCAAGCCAGAGTCAAGTTACCCTCTCAGAACAGGGCCCTTAGGTAATGCAGACAGTACACAACTGCTGACCCTGTACATTCCCGTTGTGGAATCCGCCGGACACCTCTGCTGTGGAGCCCCAACAAACCCCTTGACTTTGTGCACAAACTGACGGTGCGTTTGATAGATTTCCCTCTCTAAACAAATGGATTGTAATGTTTAGAGCACAGGCATCAGGTAAGGATGATCGTGTGGAAAATGGGAGATTGGCAAAGAAAGCAATAATGCGTCAATAATCAGAATTAATAATTGACCCTCATTGGAAAACGTTGACCATATAACTTATCTAGGTTTTAAAACTGATAAAAATTTAAGATGAGCATATTATGTATTATTTTAATAATAAAATTTTAAAGAGTAAGTTAAAATTGTTCAAGAGCATCAGGAAAGTCCTCAGTAAAAAAGACTTAGATTAAGATCTACATGGCTCATTACCAATCGCTGTTAGAATACGGTATTATCGGATGTGGCAGGGCAAATGACAATATCCTAAAATCACTCATTAAAAGCCAATGAAAATAACTCTGAAAGTCCCTGTAAGAACTAGCACTGACGAAATTTTAACATCTGATAATATTATAATCACAATGCCTGTACAGTTTAGGATTGTTGTAAACGGAAGTGGTGCCCTCTGTTATCTTCAAAAGGAATGATCGGGGACGCTGTTTGAAAACTAAATCAAAAGTAAAATTTTCACAACTTTTTCTTACCAGAATTTCTCAGGTTTAAAAACTTTTACACTATTTTACATACAAGAAACTTTTCAGAAAAAAAAACAAGAACAAAAAGTTTTCAAACTTCACATGACATATATCCAAATTGACCCTGGTAATCAATGAAATCTTTGCGATTCTTTCAAGGATAAAGAAACCATCCTGTCACTTCGAATGCAATCAACAATGTTCTCAAAATTTGTTTTGACAGCATCGCCATTCCATTGTAAGAATATTATGTACTAAATACACCATTCCCAGTTGGACAGACGTAGGTTAATTTTGTTTTGTATTGTTTGTATAAAATAAATAAATAAAAATAGTCAAACCAATTTTCCGAGGTAAATTTTTCTAAATTTCCCGGAAGAATTTTTTTCTTGAAATAAAAATTTTACTTTTTTTTTTTTTTTTTTTTTCATAGGAAGCAATCACTGTGTGGTTAGACATTATATATTAAATCAAATAAAACACTTTGTTTATTAACCACGACTTTTTTATTATTACATCTACCGGTTTCGCTACGGTCGAGCTTCATCAGGATGTGAAATATAACTAAAAACTAAGACAGAGGTCATGCATATTTATAAGAAAGCAGAGGGAGACAGAATATAACACATTATAAAAGTGGGAGGAGTCAAATATTACATAGGCGTAGTGAATCAAAGATATATAATAACAAAGTACAAAAAAGCAATTTTACATGAATTATACATATAATAATACATTTTAAAGACATAAGAAAAAACATAAACATATTATTAAGGAGTGGAATGGATTGTGGGAAACAAGTTAAATATAGGACTATAGAATGTGTTTTTTTTGATTAGATAAGTTAATTTGTGTATTTAATAAATGGTCTGACAAGTTACTGTTTATAGATTTCCTGATTTATAGTGATTCTAAATTGTCTAACCTAATGCCTATATTATTTTTATGTAAGAGGCTAGTACCTGTTATTTTATTAAATCTATGGTCTGCTGATATTAAATGGTTGGCGTGTTCCGAAAAACCTTTACCATTTAAACACCGTACATGTTCCTTCACTCTGGTGTTTACATTGCGCGATGTTTTACCTATGTAAAAGGCGGGACAATCACTACAGTTGAGTTTATAAATACCCGAATGGCTTAGTATGTCATTATTGTCCTTAGTATTAATCAAAAAATTTCCTAGGGTATTGTTTGTATAAAAGGCAGGTTTAATATCTAAAGGAAGGTTCTTAACGCTTTGATTTGAAAAATTATTTATAAATAAAATCCTACGCCAATGGTAAATAGGGGTGTTGATATTAATTGACGGAATACTGCTATATAGAAATTTGTTTGTGGAAATATGTTTTTGTTTTTTATTAAGAATTTTATCAATTAAGGCCGAATCATAGCCATTATTTAATGCAAAATTAATTAAATTGTTTTTGTTTTTTATTAAGAATTTTATCAATTAAGGCCGAATCATAGCCATTATTTAATGCAAAATTAATTAAATTAATTAAACGTGACCTCCGAACATTGACGAATGTAACCGAAGAAACCCGAGAACTTCGCGGACTGACCGGCCGACGTTTGACCTTTGAACCATTTGGATGCAAGTTAAGTGTTATTTTTTTATGTTATATTATGGTATTTAACTTTGTAGTCATTTTTGTACATATTTTCGTTTTCTTGTTTCTGCATTTCTCCAACCGTTTGCTTATGGCATTTGTAAATCTACTACCTATTGAACTAGACCGATTTTGATTTCTGTTTTCGTATTTTTTTTTTAGATAAGTCGTTATATTCCTTAATTATATTTGCGAAAGTTTCGGCAAACGCCCCATTGTCGTCGCTAGTTATGAAATTTTGTGTTTTGTCTTCTCCAGTTCAGTTCTCCATCTCCACTATCTCCAGTATTCTTTCGGATTTCAAATTGAAAGCGTTTGCGTATATGTTTATTTATGCGTTTGCGTTTATTGATTGTCGCGAATATTTTGTCATAATTTTTTTATACAATGGCGGAATACAGTGTTGTCTATATAAAAAATAATGCCAATACTTATGAAAAAAGGTTGGAAATTAAAAATAAAGGGCCTCCGCGTCTTGACCTCTCATTAAACCAGGTTTGTGCCGCGAAAACCGAGAAATTCACTCGAGTTTTTAAACGTGAGTGGTACGCGAGGTGTACTTGGTTATGTGGTTGCGAGGAAACCAATCGGTTATTTTGATTCCCCTGTTTAGTTTTTGGAGGAGACCCATCGTGGTGTAAAATTGGAGTAAACCATCTTTCGCATTTAACATCAAAAATTAAAAAACACTCGGCGTCCCAAATCCATTTGCTGAATGAAGTGCAATTGGCATCCATTGGCAGGCTCGATATACGCCAGAAATTGGATTCTGCTTATCGAAGATCGATAAGAGAATTTAACATACAAGTTGATAAAAACAGGCACATTCTATCGCGACTAATCGATTGTGTTAAATTTTGTGGGGCTTTTCAAATTGCACTCCGAGGACACGATGAGTCTTCGGAATCGCTAAATCCGGGGATCTACCGGGCTCTGGTGGATTTCATAGCCGAAATCGATCATTCTATGACAGAACACTTGTCGGGAACAAGGGTTTTCAAAGGAACATCCAAGGGTGTGCAAAATGACAAGGGTGTGCAAATTTCCCCGAAGTTAGCGCACTTTACCCTCGGACACCCTAAGAATATATTTATGTAGATTATATTTTAATTTTGATGCCATCCTGCAAGTGTGCCGGGAACACATAATGAAGCAGGTGACCCAAGCCGATTACGTTGCCATCCAAGCAGATGAATCCACTGACTGTTCGACAATTCAGCAGTTGGTGATTATTTTAAGGTACGTCCACAACAGTAAGATTTATGAACGTTTCTGGAAGCTAGTGACACCAAAAGATCACACTGCGAAAATATTAAGCGAACTAAACATTTTAAAAATAAGTGCCAATAAATTGGTTGGACAAAGTTATGATGGCGCTGCCGTAATGAGTGGAAAAGTGGGAGGGGTACAAACTATTATTCGACAGACATTTCCGAACGCCTTTTATGTGCATTGCTATGCGCATCAATTAAATTTAATATTAGAAAGGGCCTCAGCAATTTACCACACAATAAAAAACGAACTTGCATGCTTTTCCTGTATTTTTTTCAAGATCACCGAAACGCTCGACTTTACTAAAAGAAATCGTCAAGAAAAGAATACCATCCGCCCCACCGACCAGATGGAACTACAACACCGACACTGTGAAGATCATCCATTCTCATTTGGAACCGCTCAAAGAGTGCATGGAGGCTATCATGGCTTTGGAAGACGGAGACTATAATACATATAACCAAGCTCAGTCTCTTCTTTCTTATTTAACAAATGAAAAATTTTCCGACTACAATAAAAAATTTCCTGAATCAGATTTTACGCAGACAGTGAAAACCTACAATTTCCTCGAAAATGTCAAATTGAAAAACGAACTGATTATTTTATATGGTCGCGAAGAACTGAACGGTGCCGATGGAGCCCTCTCAATACTGCAATATCTTGTAGAATGCTCTTTACAGTCCATTTTCAGTGAAACTCTTACATTACTCAAAATCATTTGCACGATACCAATGACATCGGTTGAAAGTGAGCGCTGCTTTTCCACACTCAGCAAAGTAAAGACATTTTCTAGAAATATAATGACCCAAGACCGTTTAAATGCCCTGTGTATGATTAGTATAGAGAAAGAACTGATAACCTCTATACCTGATTTTAATACCCGCGTAATTGAAGTGTTTTCAAATGCAAAAAGTCGGCGCATGGATTTTTTGTATAAGTGAAAAAAAACTAAATTTATTTCGTGCCACCTTTATTTGTTTTTTTTTTTATGTTTTAAAATATCTATTATATATTCTACGATATTATTCTTCTCGAAAAAACAATAATAATTAGCAACATACCTAGGTACATTGAGTGCTATAAAAACACTAAACAATTTAATTCCTATAAAACTTTTCTCATTATCTAATAATTGTGTCTAGTGTAAAGTGATATAAAAACAATAATATGTAGGTACCCCTCCCACTAACTTTATTTAAGTTGTGTGACTGCTGCCGTATTAGACTATTTGACGAAGGACAACAGTAAGTAAATTTTAATTAGATATGTTTATCTTCTCTTGAATTTCTGAACCCCCTGTTAAAAAGACCACGAACCGCCACTGGCTGTAACTAGAATTTTACAACTGCACTCTGAACCTGAGAATGGATTTCCTTGAATAACGTCAGAAGATGAGTCCGAAACACGAAAAATTTTACGTTCCATTTAGCCGGCATAGTCCAGTGGTAACGCATTGGACTGCCATTCCGAAGGTCGCGGGTTCGAACCCGGCGTGCGCAAATAAATTTTATTTGATTAATTTGTGTTATTTCACAATTAATTAATTAAAATAATATATAGTATATTTGCGGCACGTTCCAGAGTGGAAGATACTACCAGTATCGCCCTGGTTTAAGACCACCATTCAGAATTGAAACGTTGCTCCAAATGGCTTTAGCCGTGTTTAGTGACTAGATCTAAATAGCCAGGTACTTCCCCACCTTCCTCTTTCCCTTCCCCACTTACCTTCAGCCTCACAACATCCCCCAATTGGGGATGCCATAGTCTCACTGGCTCCAGACGGGAGCAGTTGGGACTCTTGTGAGGTATTCACTATAAAAATAAAAAAAAATAAAGTCACATGACTGGTTTTAACTTAAGGTTAATTTCGCATAAGATCCAACAAGCTTAAATAGTTGTTACACGCGGAGTAGGCAAATGGTTTTCCTTCGAATTTTGAATCATACGGTGTGCGATTCGAATTTCAAACATCTCTTGGAAGACGAGAATGGTTTCTTTCGAAATGTGTCAGCAGATGAATCCGCAACTGAAATTTTATGTTTCATTCTGAACACAAAATTAAAGTTAATAGTGAATCTGTATGCGAGAATTAGAATCCCAAGAATGAATCATCATTTCAATTTTGCAGCACATGATGTGTAGATGGAATTTATTTGTGACAGAATTTTATACTTCTTTTGGAACAAAAGAACGGTTTTTTTTTAAATGCGGCGGCAGATGAATTTCAACTGGAATTTTATTCTTGCATTCTGAACATAATACTGACTGGTTTCTACTTAAAAAATCTTTCTCAATAAATATGTATTAAATTTAACTAATATAAAGAGAAGGTAACCTGTATATATGAACTACCTACAGTAAAATATATATTTTTTTAAAGAAAGATAAATATTCTCGAATAACCTGACAAGGTTATTCGTAACCCTGAAATAACCTGAAAAAAATATATCAACATCACCTAAGAATTGTTTTCCCGTGAAACCGTTGTATTGGGTAGTTCGTAATGTAATTGCGCTTATGTCTGTTGCAGTGGAATAGTGTATTTTGTCGTGTTGTTATTGTAGGTATTCGTAAGTTTACGAGTTGCAAAAGTTCGCAACAGTCTACAATACCAATAATCGGCTGCTGGATTTAGTATTCTGCAGTGATACCTCAGTCCATATTGCTAAATCAGCTGACGAGCTTCTCCCCCTAGACTGCCACCACCCCGCCCTAAGCATAACCATCACTACTAATAACTCACCAGATGACACAACTGTTCTTCCTAACCTAACTTATAATTTCTCCAAAGCTGACTATTCTAACATGAATCAATATCTTGCAAATGAAGACTGGTCATTTCTTCACCATAATAATACTATTAACTATAATCTTGAATTATTTTACAAAATTATTAATAAGGCCATTGAAAGCTTTGTACCACTTTCACACTTCAAGGAAGCGAAGTTCCCAAAATGGTTCAGTGGCGAGCTAATTAACCTAGTTATCTGTAAAAAAATTGCACACAAAAACTTTAAAGAATCGAACTCTCTTATCGACTACAAGATATTTCACAACTATAGAACCCAATGTAAAAAACTATCAAGAAATTCATATTTCAATTATATAAATGGAATCGACAACTCTATACCTTCTAATATACAAAACTTTTTCACTCACGTTAACTCTCTTAGAAAAAACAAACAAGGTTTACCCCTTTCAATGCACTTCAAAGAAAAGAGTAGTACTGACATGAATGTAAAAGTTAACTATTTTGCTGATTATTTTAAAAGCGTCTATGACGAAGATATCCCAGACAATTATATACCACCTTCGTCGCTTAACGAGAGCATACATATCCCTGCCATACACATCAACTTAAACGACGTTATAAGTAAAATCAAATCCCTAGACAAAAACAAAAAGGCTGGACCTGATAATGTACATCCCAATATCCTGATAAATTGCATTACTTCACTGGCTGAGCCGATTTTTCTATTGTTTAATCAATCCCTTGACACAGGGTGCTTCCCTGATATTTGGAAACGTTGTTATCTAACTCCTATATTTAAAAAGGGTAATAAAAGTGATGTTACTAACTATAGACCAATATGTAAGCTATCTGTAATTCCTAAACTTTTTGAAAAACTATTACTTGATAAAATTTCACCATGTATTAACCATCTCATTGTTCCGAATCAACACGGATTTTTGTCAGGTAGATCAACTCTGACAAATCTCTCGTTATATGAAAACTATATATCAAACGCATTAGCTAACAGAACTCAAGTCGATTCCATATATACGGACTTTATCATGGCCTTTGACAAAGTATGCCATAAAATTCTCCTGATCAAACTACGTAAGCTCGGTATTGACGGAAAACTTTTAGAATGGTTTGCTATCTATCTAACTAATAGAGTTTTACTTGTAAAAATCAATTTGTTCATTTCCAATCAATTCATAGCTACCAGTGGTGTTCCACAGGGGTCTCATTTAGGCCCAATATTATTTTTACTGTTCATAAATGATATTGTAAATATATTTGATGAAGATATTAATACGTTACTTTTCGCAGATGATTTAAAAATATTTAAAATAATCAAAAGCGCTGAAGATTGTATCTGTCTACAAAATAATTTGAACAGGTTAATTAATTGGTGTTCTCTTAACAAACTTCATCTGAACATAAATAAGTGTTATTCAATTAAATTTTACGGAATAAATCAACCAATTATTCATTCATATAAACTCAATAACTCAATCCTTACCTCTGTCGAAGAAATTAATGACCTGGGGATAACTTTCGACTCTAAATTAAACTTTATATCGCATATAAATAATATTAATAGTAAAGGAATGAAAATGCTAGGCTTCATTCTTCGAAATTCCAGAGGTTTCAAGAATATTTCAACATTAAAATTTTTGTATACATCCCTGGTTCGTAGTCAAGTCGAATATAACTCCTCGATCTGGTCGCCCCACTACAAATTACATTCAGATTCAATCGAAAAAATTCAACATAAATTCCTAAGACACATTAATTTTAAACTCGGTATTCCCCACAGACATAGGAATTAATAGACGAGAAGATAATGGCGAGGGGTAAAATCAACTGTTGAAGAATGAAGGGGGTTAAGCTGACTGTGATTCGTCAATAAATCAATCTGACAGTAAATAGGCATCTCGCATTATAATATCACCATTTACTTCTTAAAAGTAAAATCTGCTTTTGAATGAATAGACATTTTTACATGGGAGCGCAAATTACTCGCCACGTTATGAACAAATTTGCGAAGTCCAAATTCGGCAAAAAAATTCGGTTCTATTTTCAGAGTCGAATATTTCGTTTAAGTATTTAGTTAAGACACTTTTATAAATGTTCATAATTTACTTCCCAGCAACCAACCAGCTTTGTGTTTCGCGTCCAGACATGTTTCTACAACTGATTCATATTATACGATGTGAATATGCTTAAAATAAAGTAAAATAATGGTTATATATGGAATGTAATACGACAATTGGGTTTATTCTCTTTTTCACATCTATTTTTACAAGTTTTCATAGCACAAGTCAACATTTTGCCGTGTTATTTCGTAAAATGAACCGATGATGCCTCGACCATAGTTCGCACAAGAATGATGACGTCACGTTTTCAAATTTCACTTGAGGCCATACGCGAGCACAGCCGGCTCTAATGGAACCGGTATGGGGAGTGGGGATAATACGCTTTTAATCACTTAGGGCAGGTCTACTAATATTCATATGTCTATGGTATTCCCATTGAAAATATAAATTATAATTACTTGATGAAAAATCTAAATTTATTAAAACTCTCAGATCGAAGAATTACATCCGACTTAATATTTATGTTCAAAATTGTAAATGGTAGTATAGACAGTCCTGATTTAATTAACCTCATTGAATTTCATATACCCACGAGAGCTACTCGTTCTAAAATTTTGTTTAAATGCAACAATTCAGGACTGAGTATTCCAAACACTCGCTTGTACCTAGGCTGCATGAAGTTAGTAATAGATACGCAGATGTGGCAGATCTATTTAACTGCACGCAAGGTAGGTACAAGAGGGCTATGCTATCAAATCTTTTCAATCAATATTAATTTAATCTAATTCTACCTTATTTGCACTATAGAAACTTATGTACTTGTATCTCTTGTTTACTTACTTACTTACTCTCTAATGTCATTTCACAATCTAATGCCACATATATCTGTAATTCTTTTTTAAAAATATTTCTACGATTTTAACTGTGACATGTTATCATTGTTTATGGTATATTTATACCGTTGATATTAAATAAACACTCGAATTTAGAGTTTAGAATTTTTAATAAAAAATTTAAATCGTTTATTTTACGCCTGTCTTCCAATATGTGTATTTTTAGAGTATTTAATAAGAAATGATATTGTAAGTCTTCTAGTGGGATATTTAATTTAAAATTTATAAAACGAAGAATTTTTTTTTTATTCGCTCAATGTTATTAATGTAAATTTTGTAAGAGGGAGACCAAACTACTGAGTTGTATTCAATTATGCTTCTAACTAGAGATATTTATAACAGTTTAATGGCTTGTATGGAGTTAAAGTTTTTAGTTGTTCTGAATGCGGAGCCTAGTGTTTTCATGCCTTTGTTTACAATTTGGTGGATATGATTGGTGAAACGTAGTTTTTCATTAAAAATAATTCCGAGATCTCTCATTTCCGTGACTTTCTAAAGCTGTATTGTTAATAGAATATTCAAATAAAACAGGATTTTTATTTCTGCAGAAAGTCAAGGTTTTGCATTTGTCTACATTTAAAAACAGATTATTTTGTATGCACCAATCTTTAAACTTATTCATATTTGACTGTACTATTTGGCAACGATTTACATCAGTTATTTTTTTGTATAGCTTGATGTCATCAGCAAAGAGCAATACCTCGACATCGTCAAAGCAATTGTTATATCGTTAATGAAAATGAGAAACAAAACCGGACCAAGGTGACTACCTTGCGGTAGGCCACTGGTCGCACAGAAAGCTTTCGACAGCAAAGATTTTATTTTAACAAATAGTTTGCGATTTGATAAATAGCTCGCAAACCATTTTAGCATGTTATCTGTTACTTCTAGGGCAAATAGTTTTCGGGTTAGTAGTTTATGGGATACTTTGTCGAATGCTTTCGAAAATTCTGTATATATATCTTTTTTTTCATTTTAAAAAGAAAGACAAACATTCCCGGGTTACGAATAACCTGACAATATTTGAAAATCTCCTACTACCACCACAGAAAGCGGAAAATGTTGCTTGTGTTGTGATGGAGGACTTAGCCAGCCGAGGAATTGAACACGATATGCCTGGGTGGGACCCAAGCGCGATGTCAACTCGGCCACCGACCGTCAACTTGTTTATTTTTTGCAAAAGATTCTAATATAATGTTTTGAAATATTGTTAAGGTAGTTGCAGTTGATCTACTTTTGATAAATCCGTGTTATTTTTGTTCAATTTGTTTTATTAATTTGGGATAGATTTCATCAAGGACGAGTGATTCAAAAAGTTTAGGAAGTACTGACTGTATACAAATGGGGCGACAATTGGCTATGTCAGTGTCGTCTCCTTTTTTGAGGGTGTAATGAAACTCGATTTTCAGCGGCTTGGAAAATATCCAAGGAACAAGAGGCGGTTAAATAATACTGTAAGCGGTTTATAAAATGCATTGGAGCATTTTTTAAGGAATATTGGTTGAATGTTGTCTGGGCCAGCAGATTTGTCAGTGTTTAGACACTGCATTTATCTAGGAAAGTAATTTCTGTTAGCAAGATTTTTGTGTGATATGGCAAATTGTTAAGTGTGTAACTAACTAACTAACTAACTAACCATCACGCCGTTTCCCCGCAGGGGTAGGCAGAGAGGACGGATCGCCAAACAACTCGGTCTTGGCACACACTCCTTGCCTCATTCACATTCATACATCGTCTCATACATACTCTTCTATTATTCTGACTCTTGACATGGCCCGAATCGAGTATCTGATTCACTTGATTGTGCCATGTCTTCCTCGGGCGTCTCCAACTTCTGCTACCATTCACATTTGCATCATATATCCTCCTTACACTCCTATCTTCGCTCATTCGCTCTACATGCCCAAACCATCTAAGCGTCCCTTTCTTAATCTTACTCATTACGCTTACATCAGCCTTGCACTCTTTGCGGATCTCCACATTCCTCACACGATCAAACATGGTTTTACCACACATACAGGGATCTCATTTCAACAGCATTTAATCTACTTTCATCCTTTCTTTGCCAGTTCCATGCCTCACTTCCATACATCAAGGTAGGTACCAGCACTCCGTTGTGAACTGCTAACTTCGCTTCTTTGGACAATTTTTTGTTAGCGCCTACGGCGTTTAGTCCTCCATTAACGGAATTACCTGCATTTACCCTTCTTTCGATATCTCTGTCAGCCTTCCCATCTCTCGTAAACATACTTCCTAAATACACAAACTCATCCACCTGCTCCAAGTATTCCCCATTCACAATTATATTGCACACTGTTTTCGTACTCTCTCTTTCAAACACCATTACTTTAGACTTACTTACATTCATCATTAACTCATTCTTAATGCATACTTCGTTCATCCTAGACACGAGAGACTGTAGATCATCTATACTATTAGCAATCAGCACCGCATCATCAGCATACAACAGGCAACATACTTTCAAATTATTCAAATTCGCGCCCAATCCCACCTCTTTCAATTCCTGCATACAATTATCCATGTATAGATTGAATAACCACGGTGACATTACGCAGCCTTGTTTAACACCTTTTGTGATATCAAACCACCCCGTAAAACCACCGTTTACCCTAACACATGCAACGCTTCCCTCATACAGAGACGCAATTGCCTGAGTCAGATTCGTATTCACTCCATACTTGGACAACACCTTCCATAGCTTTTTCCTGTCGACTCGGTCGTATGCTTTTTGTAAATCTACAAAGGCACAGAAAAGTTTCTGGTTTTTTGCCATAAACTTCTCAGTGAGCATACGCAATGAGAAGATCTGGTCCATGCACCCCCTTCCACTCATAAAAGCACCTTGCACATCCCATATTTTATCCTTTGTTTCCTTTCTTACTCTTTCAATCAAAATTCTACCATACAGCTTGCCAACTGAACTAAGCAGGCTAATAGCCCTATGATTCCCACATTCCATACGTGACCCTTTACCTTTGTATAATGGCATGATCACAGCCCTTCTCCAATCTAAAGGCGTGTAACCTTCCTTTAAACATTGGTTAAAAAGATTGCACAACCATGTGAGAATTACACGGCTACCTCCTTTAAAATATTCAGCAGCAATATTGTCAAACCCAACAGCCTTACCATTCTTCATACATTTAATCGAGCTTTCTATCTCATCCATGCTAATTTCGGTAACATCCACTCCATCGTCATTCATATCTGATTCACCGCTGGAATCACTGTCACTCACTTCGCTTTCGAAGACTTCCTCGAAATAATTCATCCATCTCTCTTTTATTTTTTCCTCATTCGTCAACATTTTTCCATCTTTTGAATTTATCACTTTCATGCTTCTGTTTTCTGGGCCACTCCGGGACCTTTTGACTTCTTTCCAAAACAACTTAATGTTTTCTTGGAAATGGTTTGTCATTTTCATTCCTTCTTCCTCTTCCAGGCGTTTCTTTCGTTCTTTCACTCCAACTCTTACTTTTTTCTTACATTCCTTATATACTTCTTTCGCTCGATACTTCTCTTCGCTGGAAGCACTGCCAGCCGCAAACAGACACAACCATGCTTTCTTCTTTTCTGAGACCAGTGCTTTAATCTCATCATCCCACCATGCATCACCTTTCTTCCTACCTTGCGTACTTATTCCACAAACCTCCCTAGCGGATTCACAAAGACACACTTTTATGTGGTTCCATGTTTCGTCTATGCTTAGACCATCCATTTCCTTCGCATTCAATCTAATCTCTGCACAATTCACATACTTACTTCTCACATTATCGTTTTGCAGTTTTTCTATTTTGACTCTTGTCGGAGTTGGTACCGTTTTCACTTTAGAGCGCCAACCGCGAAAGAGGTTTACTCTCGACACTACAAGAAAGTGGTCAGTTTCGACCTCAGCCCCTCTGAAAACTCTTGTGTCCTCGGTAACAGCTCTCAACCTAGAGTCAATTACTACAAAATCAATAATTGACCTCTCATTTCCTCTTTTCCACGTATTTTGGTGGATACCTTTATGATCGAAGAAAGTATTCGACACAAACAGGTTCCACTCTAAACATACTTCAAGCATTCTGTTCCCGTTGTCATTCGTTCTTTTATCCCCAAACATACCTAAGACCGAATCAAATCCGTCACGTCTAATTCCCACCCACCCATTCAAATCGCCTGCCATTATAATCCTTTCGTTCATATTTTTTTGTCTCATTACAACATTCACACCAGTCCAAAAATCATCTTTCACTTCATCGCTTTCAGAATTAACAGGGGCGTAGCAAATAACAAGAAACACCCTTGTCAAACCGATTTTAAATCTGATCCACATTATTCTCGGACTTACACATTCATACTGCAACATACATTCAATCATTCTGGGAGACAGTAGCGCTGCAACACCTTGACAAGCCCTCTCCGTATCTGGTCTCCCAGACCAAATGACGAGCCTATCATTATGCTGCATTGTACCGCTACCTTTTCTCATACTCTCTGTTATACAAAGTACGTCCAAACATTTGCTCACCATAGTATCACACAGTTCGTTCATCTTTCTTTCCATTCCTCCTCTAATGTTCCATGTACCAATTCGACATTGATCACGTTCCGTCCTCCTCTTTGCGCCACCGAAGGGTTGGCGATGTGATGGATAGCGAACCTCATCGACATCTTTGTCGGCCATTCCCTTCCAAGTACTACTTAAACATCTTACTTATACAACTTATCATATCGTTACACACATAAAACAAATAATACATATTTATACGCTTAATATAACATTTAACTTAACAAATAAACTACCACTAAAAATAGTTATTTTATCACTATATAATTGTTTTAAAACACCCCATGTAGACAGTAAACCAAAGAGCGCGGGTTCAGTCCGATTTCATCATTTCAGTGTGTAGTAATACTAAATTAGTATTCGGGTATTTTATCATCTGGGGTTTCGTCATCGTATACGTTTTTGAAGAAGTCTGAAAGGTTTACAATGTCCTACAGGGGAGGTTAGGTATCTTTAGGGAACGTTAGGTATCTATAGGGGAGGTTAGGTATCTATAGGGGAGGTTAGGTATATCTATAGGGAACGTTAGGTATCTATAGGGGAGGTGAGGTATCTATAGGGGAGGTTAGGTATATCTATAGGGAACGTTAGGTATCTATAGGGGAGGTTAGGTATCTATAGGGGAGGTTAGGTATATCTATAGGGAACGTTAGGTATCTATAGGGGAGGTTAGGTATCTATAGGGGAGGTTAGGTATATCTATAGGGGAGGTTAGGTATCTATCAGGGAGGTTAGGTATCTATAGGGGAGGTTAGGTATCTATAGGGGAGGTTAGGTATCTATAGGGGAGGTTAGGTATCTATCAGGGAGGTTAGGTATCTATAGGGGAGGTTAGGTATCTATAGGGGAGGTTAGGTATCTATAGGGGAGGTTAGGTATCTATCAGGGAGGTTAGGTATCTATAGGGGAAGTTAGGTATCTATCAGGGAGGTTAGGTATCTATAGGGGAGGTTAGGTATCTATAGGGGAGGTTAGGTATCTATAGGGGAGGTTAAGTATATCTATAGGGGAGGTTAGGTATCTATCAGGGAGGTTAGGTATCTATAGGGGAGATTAGGTATCTATAGGGGAGGTTAGGTATCTATCAGGGAGGTTAGGTATCTATAGGGGAGGTTAGGTATCTATAGGGGAGGTTAGGTATCTATAGGGGAGGTAAGGTATCTATCAGGGAGGTTAGGTATCTATAGGGGAGGTAAGGTATCTATAGGGGAGGTAAGGTATCTATAGGGGAGGTAAGGTATCTATAGGGGAGGTTAGGTATATCTATAGGGAACGTTAGGTATCTATAGGGGAGGTTAGGTATCTATAGGGGAGGTTAGGTATCTATAGGGGAGGTAAGGTATCTATAGGGGAGGTTAGGTATCTATAGGGGAGGTTAGGTATCTATAGGGGAGGTTAGGTATCTATCAGGGAGGTTAGGTATCTATAGGGGAGGTAAGGTATCTATAGGGGAGGTAAGGTATCTATAGGGGAGGTTAGGTATATCTATAGGGAACGTTAGGTATCTATAGGGGAGGTTAGGTATCTATAGGGGAGGTTAGGTATCTATAGGGGAGGTAAGGTATCTATAGGGGAGGTTAGGTATCTATAGGGGAGGTTAGGTATCTATAGGGGAGGTTAGGTATCTATCAGGGAGGTTAGGTATCTATAGGGGAGGTTAGGTATCTATAGGGGAGGTTAGGTATCTATAGGGGAGGTTAGGTATCTATAGGGGAGGTAAGGTATCTATAGGGGAGGTTAGGTATCTATAGGGGAGGTTAGGTATCTATAGGGGAGGTTAGGTATCTATCAGGGAGGTTAGGTATCTATAGGGGAGGTAAGGTATCTATAGGGGATGTAATATGGCAATGAAATAACATTATGTTGGTAACACTACATGAACAGGAAGTAAGTGTCAAAAGTATAAGTCTCTGTAATGGCTGTAATGTGTGTGCTCTGCTACAATAAACGTTATTTTGGTTAAAGATCACCATCTATTATTTATCAAGACTACAGGTTATGGGCCCAGGCACATGTGAAAAGAGGAAAAACATCTTGTAATGATGGAAGGCAATCAGAACATGTTAAAATTGGAGGGGTCAAGAAACTGGAATGTGTGGAAGTTCCAGACTGCAGTATTGTTACGTGGACAAGGATGGCTGGATATAGTGGAAGGTCGTAGTACAAAACCTGAAGAAAGTGCACAGAAAATTATTTGGGAAAACAAGGATGCAAAGGCTCAGTCCTTAATAGTCACAAGGATGACAGAAAGTGTTATGTTACACATTATATCATGTTCCACTTCAGCGGAAATGTGGAAGAAGTTGCAGAGTGTGTATGAACAAAAAACGGAGACCAGCATTCATATTGTACAACAGCGATTTTTTCAGTACAAATATGAAAAAGGAACAGAAATGTCTGCATTTTTATCAAAAATACAAGAATTACAGAACCAGTTAAAACAATTGGGAGAAGAAATTTCTGAGAAATTTGTTATAACTAAAATACTCATGTCGCTGCCAGAAGAATATAAACATTTTGTTTCGGCTTGGGAATCTGCCCCTGATGACAAACAAACATTGGAAAACTTAGTGGCCAGGTTGTTGATGGAGGAAGAAAGATTTATTGAAAAGAATGATGAACTTCAACAAACCCCATCATCGTCAGCTTTCGTGATGAAAAATAAAAAAAATGGAAAGTGTTTTAAGTGTGGAAAAATCGGACATTTCCAGAGCGAATGTAGGAAAAATAAAAATAACAATGAAGAAAACAAAAATGACAAGTGTTATTATTGTGGCAAGATTGGACATTATAAATCGCAGTGCTGGTTTAATAAAAATAAAGACTCAAGTAAATACAACACAAAGAAAAGTAATGCGTTTGTCGTATTAAATAAAATTTACGACAATTATCAAGATTCTAAGTGGCTCGTAGACACCGGTGCGGATGAACATATGTGTTGTGATAAAGCATTATTTACAAATTTAACAGACATTTTGAATAAATCAGTGATAGTCGGTAATGGCGCGTCAATTAGTGTGTTGGGCTGCGGCCAGATGGCAGTGCAAGTGCAAAACAACACGGAATGGGTTGACACTACCATAGACAATGTGTTATTCGTACCAGATTTGAAAGTTAATCTGTTCTCTGTCAATCGCGCTATTAAAAAAGGCTATGTTATGATGACAGATGACAAGTCTTGCAAATTTTACAAGGATGGAGATATTTGTGCCGTAGCTAAACGAGACGGAAGCGGTTATTATATGGATTTACGTTTTAAATGCAATACTGCAATTGTGGCAAAATCAGAACTGAATGATTTTAATTTGTGGCACGAAAAATTAGCTCATCAAAATTTTGAGTATGTCAAGGAAGTTTTACAGAAAAACAACATCGATTCACAACAAACATTTGTTCCGAAATGTGAAAGTTGTTTAGAAGGAAAAATTCACCGATTGCCGTTTCCAAAAAGTAATTACACCAGCAAGAAGACATGTGAAGTAATTCACGCGGATACGTGTGGCCCAATGGAAGAAATGTCATTAGGAGGGTCGAAGTACTTTGTTCTGTTTAAAGACGACTACTCAAATTTTAGATATGTTTATTTTGTTAAAAATAAATACGACATCAAGAATTGTATTGAAGACTTTCTAAATAAAACTGAAAATATAACTGGAAATAAGGTTAAAATCTTTCGAAGTGACAATGGACTGGAATTTATAAATAAAGAAGTGAAAGAAATGTTCTCAAAGCGTGGTATAACCCATCAAACGACTGTTCCATATACTCCAGAGCAAAATGGAAAGGCTGAAAGAGAAAATAGGACTCTAGTGGAGGCTGCAAGGACAATTCTACATGCAAAAAGTTTACCAAAAAAACTATGGGCAGAAGCTGTAAACACTGCAGTTTTTGTACTTAATAGGACTGGAAAAAGTAAAGTAAACGGAAAATCTCCCTTTGAAGTATGGACAAACAGAAACTTTGACATCCGTCAATTGAAAGTGTTTGGTACACCTGTATATGCGCATATTCCTAAAGAAAGAAGAAGAAAATGGGACAAAAAGGGTGAGAAAGGACTAATGGTTGGTTACAGCGAAGATGTGAAAGGGTACAGGATATATTTTTTACATAAGAATACCATAGAAACAAAGAGGGATGTAATTTTTTTAGAAAATGAAAATAAACTCCAGGAATCAATTGAGATAATATCTTTAGAAGACAAACCATCACAGATGACTAAAACAATGGTAAATGAAGAAATAAGAACATTGGAAGATGAAGGTGGTATGAAAATCTCTACTGAAGAAGATATGCTATATGAAACCAAATCGGAAAGTGATAATGAACCGTGTGTTGATGAGTTGAGTTCAAATGAGTCAGTGAGTGAAGATAATCCACTAGCACCCTACTGTGAGAGATCAAAAAGAACAAGGAAACAAACTTCTTTCTATAAATGCAACAATGTACAAATTAATGTTGATCCTGATCCGATGACATACAAAGACGCTGTGAGTAGAGTTGATGCTTCTAAGTGGCAGGAGGCCATTGAGAGAGAGCTGCAAACACTGAGAGAAAACAATACGTGGGAAGTGTACAGTGAGCCAGTAGATCCAAGTAAGGTTGTTAGTAGCAAATGGGTGTTCAAAATTAAAGTTCCAAATCAATATAAAGCCCGGTTGGTTGCTAGGGGGTTCGAACAAGATAATTTGTTTAGTTATCAAGACATTTATGCTCCAGTAGCTAAATTATCCACTTTTAGACTTTTTGTTGCTATTGCTAGTAAATTAAACTTGCAAATCTATCAAATGGATGTTACCGGTGCATTTTTGTATGGAGAAATCCAAGATGAGGTATATATTCAGTTACCTGAAGGAGCTTATTCTAATAATGAAAATATTGTAAAATTAAACAAATCACTGTATGGTTTAAAAATGTCTCCTAAGTGTTGGAATAATAAGTTCAATGATGTCATGACTAGAGAGGGTTTTCTAAGATCAAGCTGTGATTCGTGTTTATACAAAAGGTATAATGGAAATGATAAAATTTTTGTATTGTTATATGTTGATGACCTATTAATTTTTGGAACAAATAACTGTGAAGTTAAACAGCTTAAAAAGGCTTTGAATAGTGAATTTAAAATGAAGGATTTGGGATGTATATCTGATTTTCTAGGTATTAATGTGAGTCAGAACTTAAAATCTGGTATAACTGAACTAAGTCAGAAAAGTTACTTAGAAAATATTCTTGTAAAATTTCAAATGGAAAATTGTAAACCGGTGGCTACACCGATGGATAAAAATTTTAATTTTAAAATCTTTCAAAATCAAAAGGTAGATAAAAATATTGAAAAATTATGTAGGCAGATAATAGGAAGTTTAATGTATGCTGTACAAGGTACAAGACCAGACTTATGTTTTGCTGTTTCAATGCTAAGTAGGTATCAATATTGTGCAAATAATATATTGTTAGCTGCTCTAAAAAGGGTATTGCGCTATGTTAAGTATACATTACATTATAAGTTGATTTACAGATGCACAGATGTAGGTTTAGAGGGTTTTTGCGATGCAGATTGGGGTGGTAATATAAATGATAGAAAGTCCACTTCTGGTTATATGTTCTTTTTCTCAAAATGTTTAATATTATGGAGTTCTAAGAAACAAGCATCTGTGAGCCTGTCGTCAACTGAGTCTGAGTATGTGGCTATGAGTATGGCTGCTGGTGAGGCTTGCTGGTTGATAAACTTATTAAATGATTTTGGTTTTCAAAATGTTTGTCCGGTAAACATTTTTTGTGATAATCAGTCAGCAATCTTGACTGCAGCTACAGAATCTATTAAACGTTTGAAGCACGTAGATATTCGTTTTCACTTTGTCAAAGATCTAGTGAAAAATAATAAAATAAATATAAAATACATAAAAACTGGCGAACAACCAGCGGATATTCTCACTAAATCTTTGAGTAAAGAGTTATTTGTACGATTTATTGGAATGTTATTACATTGAGGGAGGATGTTGTAATATGGCAATGAAATAACATTATGTTGGTAACACTACATGAACAGGAAGTAAGTGTCAAAAGTATAAGTCTCTGTAATGGCTGTAATGTGTGTGCTCTGCTACAATAAACGTTATTTTGGTTAAAGATCACCATCTATTATTTATCAAGACTACAGTTAGGTATCTATCAGGGAGGTTAGGTATCTATAGGGGAGGTTAGGTATCTATCAGGGAGGTTAGGTATCTATAGGGGAGGTTAGGTATCTATAGGGGAGGTTAGGTATCTAAAGGGGAGGTTAGGTATATCTATAGGGGAGGTTAGGTATCTATCAGGGAGGTTAGGTATCTATAGGGGAGGTTAGGTATCTATAGGGGAGGTAAGGTGTCTATAGGGGAGGTTAGGTATCTATAGGGGAGGTTAGGTATATCTATAGGGGAGGTTAGGTATCTATCAGGGAGGTTAGGTATCTATAGGGGAGGTTAGGTATCTATAGGGGAGGTTAGGTATCTATAGGGGAGGTTAGGTATCTATAGGGGAGGTTAGGTATCTATCAGGGAGGTTAGGTATCTATAATGGAGGTAAGGTATCTGTAAGGGAGGTTAGGTATCTATAGGGGAGGTAAGGTATCTATCAGGGAGGTTAGGTATCTATAAGGGAGGTAAGGTATCTGTAAGGGAGGTTAGGTATCTATAGGGGAGGTTAGGTATCTATCAGGGAGGTTAGGTATCTATAGGGGAGGTTAGGTATCTATAGGGGAGGTTAGGTATCTATAGGGGAGGTTAGGTATATCTATAGGGGAGGTTAGGTATCTATCAGGGAGGTTAGGTATCTATAGGGGAGGTTAGGTATCTATAGGGGAGGTTAGGTATCTATAGGGGAGGTTAGGTATCTATAGGGGAGGTTAGGTATCTATCAGGGAGGTTAGGTATCTATAGGGGAGGTTAGGTATCTATCAGGGAGGTTAGGTATCTATAAGGGAGGTAAGGTATCTGTAAGGGAGGTTAGGTATCTATAGGGGAGGTTAGGTATCTATAGGGGAGGTTAGGTATATCTATAGGGGAGGTTAGGTATCTATCAGGGAGGTTAGGTATCTATAGGGGAGGTTAGGTATCTATAGGGGAGGTTAGGTATCTATAGGGGAGGTTAGGTATCTATCAGGGAGGTTAGGTATCTATAGGGGAGGTTAGGTATCTATAGGGGAGGTTAGGTATCTATAGGGGAGGTTAGGTATCTATCAGGGAGGTTAGGTATCTATAAGGGAGGTAAGGTATCTGTAAGGGAGGTTAGGTATCTATAGGGGAGGTTAGGTATCTATAGGGGAGGTTAGGTATATCTATAGGGGAGGTTAGGTATCTATCAGGGAGGTTAGGTATCTATAGGGGAGGTTAGGTATCTATAGGGGAGGTTAGGTATCTATAGGGGAGGTTAGGTATCTATCAGGGAGGTTAGGTATCTATAGGGGAGGTTAGGTATCTATAGGGGAGGTTAGGTATCTATAGGGGAGGTTAGGTATCTATCAGGGAGGTTAGGTATCTATAGGGGAGGTTAGGTATCTATAGGGGAGGTTAGGTATCTATAGGGGAGGTTAGGTATCTATAGGGGAGGTTAGGTATCTATAGGGGAGGTTAGGTATCTATAGGGGAGGTTAGGTATATCTATAGGGGAGGTTAGGTATCTATCAGGGAGGTTAGGTATCTATAGGGGAGGTTAGGTATCTATAGGGGAGGTTAGGTATCTATAGGGGAGGTTAGGTATCTATCAGGGAGGTAAGGTATCTATAGGGGAGGTTATGTATCTATAGGGGAGGTTAGGTATCTATAGGGGAGGTTAGGTATCTATAGGGGAGGTTAGTTATCTATAGGGGAGGTTAGGTATCTATCAGGGAGGTTAGGTATCTATAAGGGAGGTGAGGTATCTGTAAGGGAGGTTAGGTATCTATAGGGGAGGTTAGGTATCTATCAGGGAGGTTAGGTATCTATAAGGGAGGTAAGGTATCTGTAAGGGAGGTTAGGTATCTATAGGGGAGGTTAGGTATCTATCAGGGAGGTTAGGTATCTATAGGGGAGGTTAGGTATCTATAGGGGAGGTTAGGTATCTATAGGGGAGGTTAGGTATATCTATAGGGGAGGTTAGGTATCTATCAGGGAGGTTAAGTATCTATAGGGGAGGTTAGGTATCTATAGGGGAGGTTAGGTATCTATAGGGGAGGTTAGGTATATCTATAGGGGAGGTTAGGTATCTATCAGGGAGGTTAGGTATCTATAGGGGAGGCCAGGTATCTATAGGGGAGGTTAGGTATCTATAGGGGAGGTTAGGTATCTATAGGGGAGGTTAGGTATCTATCAGGGAGGTTAGGTATCTATAGGGGAGGTTAGGTATCTATAGGGGAGGTTAGGTATCTATAGGGGAGGTTAGGTATCTATAGGGGAGGTTAGGTATCTATAGGGGAGGTTAGGTATCTATCAGGGAGGTTAGGTATCTATAAGGGAGGTAAGGTATCTGTAAGGGAAGTAAGGTATCTATAGGGGAGGTTAGGTATCTATCAGGGAGGTTAGGTATCTATAGGGGAGGTTAGGTATCTATAGGGGAGGTTAGGTATCTATCAGGGAGGTTAGGTATCTATAGGGGAGATTAGGTATCTATAGGGGAGGTTAGGTATCTATAGGGGAGGTTAGGTATCTATAGGGGAGGTAAGGTATCTATAGGGGAGGTTAGGTATCTATCAGGGAGGTTAGGTATCTATAGGGGAGGTTAGGTATCTATAGGGGAGGTTAGGTATCTATAGGGGAGGTTAGGTATCTATAGGGGAGGTTAGGTATCTATAGGGGAGGTTAGGTATCTATCAGGGAGGTTAGGTATCTATCAGGGAGGTTAGGTATCTATAAGGGAGGTAAGGTATCTGTAAGGGAGGTTAGGTATCTATAGGGGAGGTTAGGTATCTATCAGGGAGGTTAGGTATCTATAGGGGAGGTTAGGTATCTATAGGGGAGGTTAGGTATCTATAGGGGAGGTAAGGTATCTATAGGGGAGGTTAGGTATCTATCAGGGAGGTTAGGTATCTATAGGGGAGGTTAGGTATCTATAGGGGAGGTTAGGTATCTATAGGGGAGGTTAGGTATCTATAGGGGAGGTTAGGTATCTATAGGGGAGGTTAAGTATATCTATAGGGGAGGTTAGGTATCTATCAGGGAGGTTAGGTATCTATAGGGGAGATTAGGTATCTATAGGGGAGGTTAGGTATCTATAGGGGAGGTTAGGTATCTATAGGGGAGGTTAGGTATCTATAGGGGAGGTTAGGTATCTATCAGGGAGGTTAGGTATCTATAGGGGAGGTTAGGTATCTATAGGGGAGGTTAGGTATCTATAGGGGAGGTTAGGTATCTATAGGGGAGGTTAGGTATCTATCAGGGAGGTTAGGTATCTATAGGGGAGGTTAGGTATCTATAGGGGAGGTTAGGTATCTATAGGGGAGGTTAGGTATCTATAGGGGAGGTTAGGTATCTATAGGGGAGGTTAGGTATCTATCAGGGAGGTTAGGTATCTATAGGGGAGGTTAGGTATCTATAGGGGAGGTTAGGTATCTATAGGGGAGGTTAGGTATCTATAGGGGAGGTTAGGTATCTATAGGGGAGGTTAGGTATATCTATAGGGGAGGTTAGGTATCTATCAGGGAGGTTAGGTATCTATAGGGGAGGTTAGGTATCTATAGGGGAGGTTAGGTATCTATAGGGGAGGTTAGGTATCTATCAGGGAGGTTAGGTATCTATAGGGGAGGTTAGGTATCTATAGGGGAGGTTAGGTATCTATAGGGGAGGTTAGGTATCTATAGGGGAGGTTAGGTATCTATAGGGGAGGTTAGGTATCTATCAGGGAGGTTAGGTATCTATCAGGGAGGTTAGGTATCTATAAGGGAGGTAAGGTATCTGTAAGGGAGGTTAGGTATCTATAGGGGAGGTTAGGTATCTATCAGGGAGGTTAGGTATCTATAGGGGAGGTTAGGTATCTATAGGGGAGGTTAGGTATCTATAGGGGAGGTTAAGTATATCTATAGGGGAGGTTAGGTATCTATCAGGGAGGTAAGGTATCTATAGGGGAGGTTAGGTATCTATAGGGGAGGTTAGGTATCTATAGGGGAGGTTAGGTATATCTATAGGGGAGGTTAGGTATCTATCAGGGAGGTTAGGTATCTATAGGGGAGGTTAGGTATCTATAGGGGAGGTTAGGTATCTATCAGGGAGGTTAGGTATCTATCAGGGAGGTTAGGTATCTATAAGGGAGGTAAGGTATCTGTAAGGGAGGTTAGGTATCTATAGGGGAGGTTAGGTATCTATCAGGGAGGTTAGGTATCTATAGGGGAGGTTAGGTATCTATAGGGGAGGTTAGGTATCTATAGGGGAGGTTAAGTATATCTATAGGGGAGGTTAGGTATCTATCAGGGAGGTTAGGTATCTATAGGGGAGGTTAGGTATCTATAGGGGAGGTTAGGTATCTATAGGGGAGGTTAGGTATCTATAGGGGAGGTTAGGTATCTATAGGGGAGGTTAGGTATCTATAGGGGAGGTTAAGTATATCTATAGGGGAGGTTAGGTATCTATCAGGGAGGTTAGGTATCTATAGGGGAGGTTAGGTATCTATAGGGGAGGTTAGGTATCTATAGGGGAGGTTAGGTATCTATAGGGGAGGTTAGGTATCTATAGGGGAGGTTAGGTATCTATCAGGGAGGTTAGGTATCTATAGGGAAGGTTAGGTATCTATAGGGGAGGTTAGGTATCTATAGGGGAGGTTAGGTATCTATAGGGGAGGTTAGGTATCTATCAGGGAGGTTAGGTATCTATAAGGGAGGTAAGGTATCTGTAAGGGAGGTTAGGTATCTATAGGGGAGGTTAGGTATCTATCAGGGAGGTTAGGTATCTATAGGGGAGGTTAGGTATCTATAGGGGAGGTTAGGTATCTATAGGGGAGGTTAGGTATCTATAGGGGAGGTTAAGTATATCTATAGGGGAGGTTAGGTATCTATAGGGGAGGTTAGGTATCTATAGGGGAGGTTAAGTATATCTATAGGGGAGGTTAGGTATCTATCAGGGAGGTTAGGTATCTATAGGGGAGGTTAGGTATCTATAGGGGAGGTTAGGTATCTATAGGGGAGGTTAGGTATCTATAGGGGAGGTTAGGTATCTATAGGGGAGGTTAGGTATCTATAGGGGAGGTTAGGTATCTATAGGGGAGGTTAGGTATATCTATAGGGGAGGTTAGGTATCTATCAGGGAGGTTAGGTATCTATAGAGGAGGTTAGGTATCTATAGGGGAGGTTAGGTATCTATAGGGGAGGTTAGGTATCTATAGGGGAGGTTAGGTATCTATAGGGGAGGTTAGGTATCTATAGGGGAGGTTAGGTATATCTATAGGGGAGGTTAGGTATCTATCAGGGAGGTTAGGTATCTATAGGGGAGGTTAGGTATCTATAGGGGAGGTTAGGTATCTATAGGGGAGGTTAGGTATCTATAGGGGAGGTTAGGTATCTATAGGGGAGGTTAGGTATCTATCAGGGAGGTTAGGTATCTATAGGGAAGGTTAGGTATCTATAGGGGAGGTTAGGTATCTATAGGGGAGGTTAGGTATCTATAGGGGAGGTTAGGTATCTATAGGGGAGGTTAGGTATCTATCAGGGAGGTTAGGTATCTATAAGGGAGGTAAGGTATCTGTAAGGGAGGTTAGGTATCTATAGGGGAGGTTAGGTATCTATCAGGGAGGTTAGGTATCTATAGGGGAGGTTAGGTATCTATAGGGGAGGTTAGGTATCTATAGGGGAGGTTAAGTATATCTATAGGGGAGGTTAGGTATCTATAGGGGAGGTTAGGTATCTATAGGGGAGGTTAGGTATCTATAGGGGAGGTTAGGTATCTATCAGGGAGGTTAGGTATCTATCAGGGAGGTTAGGTATCTATAAGGGAGGTAAGGTATCTGTAAGGGAGGTTAGGTATCTATAGGGGAGGTTAGGTATCTATCAGGGAGGTTAGGTATCTATAGGGGAGGTTAGGTATCTATAGGGGAGGTTAGGTATCTATAGGGGAGGTTAAGTATATCTATAGGGGAGGTTAGGTATCTATCAGGGAGGTTAGGTATCTATAGGGGAGGTTAGGTATCTATAGGGGAGGTTAGGTATCTATAGGGGAGGTTAGGTATATCTATAGGGGAGGTTAGGTATCTATCAGGGAGGTTAGGTATCTATATGGGAGGTTAGGTATCTATAGGGGAGGTTAGGTATCTATAGGGGAGGTTAGGTATATCTATAGGGGAGGTTAGGTATCTATCAGGGAGGTTAGGTATCTATAGGGGAGGTTAGGTATCTATAGGGGAGGTTAGGTATCTATAGGGGAGGTTAGGTATATCTATAGGGGAGGTTAGGTATCTATCAGGGAGGTTAGGTATCTATAGGGGAGGTTAGGTATCTATAGGGGAGGTTAGGTATCTATAGGGGAGGTTAGGTATATCTATAGGGGAGGTTAGGTATCTATCAGGGAGGTTAGGTATCTATAGGGGAGGTTAGGTATCTATAAGGGAGGTAAGGTATCTTTAAGGGAGGTTAGGTATCTATAGGGGAGGTTAGGTATCTATAAGGAGGTAAGGGGGTGATAAATTCGAATTTTATGTTAAAATACACCATTTCGGCGAGGTCCTAAAGTAAATTTCCTTATTAAGCCCCGCATACCCAATTTTTACCGTTTTGTAGCAAGTTTCTCTTCAACTCTTTAGGTTTTTAAAATTGATAAGTTTTTATATGATAATATCTAATACATTTGTTATGCTGAAACGTTAATTATATGCATTTCAATCGATAGAAAAAAATTGCAGTCAGCTACGAAAAAATATCAAAAAATTTATACACAAATGGTTTTATTTATATAGATAAATTAATAGGTACCTTCCTTATATGGTGTTTCTATAATCTATAATTGCGGCCTTATGGCCAGGAGGCCACTAGAGGTCACTCCCGCAGCCTTCAGCACAATGAACTGGAGGGAAACAGCAAGAGGGTGTTCTTTTAACTAATATTTTACTCAATATAACATACCTGTCATGTTTCTATTACTAAGCGTACTTGAAGTGAAATGACACTAAACTGCGCTATATAAATGCCATTTTATTATTATTATTACAGCAGGGTCGTCCAATGTAAACTTAAATTGAAATAGAAATAACAAATAGTAACATTGGACAAAAAACACAATAAATCAATGTAATGACTACCGATAGTTTATTTTATTAAAGTTACTATTTATTTAAAACATTCCGTTAAATTCCGCGGCAGCTTCGAGTCCAAATAATTACCACATTCGCGTACATGTTGGAAAAAGTCTAAATTTACCAACTCTTAAAAATTGTCATAATATTTGAATTTGTAGAATAATAATTGTTTTTTTTTTAATTTAATTAAAATCAAATTTGATAATATAATTATTAAGTTCTGCAAGTATTTTTTGGTTTTTGTTATTGTTACAGCTGTTTCGGCTTTCAAGGCCATTTTTAAACTGTGGTTTAGCCACGTTTAGACGACTTATTAATATGATTCTATTTTACCCCCTCCCAAATTTAAAATGATGTATTACGGGTTAAACCAATTTACTGATAAAAATAACGGTGACAATAGATTTCATATTCTGTGGGGGTATTTTGTAGTCTTTTTTTCCCCGCATTAATTTTATCTTAATTGTTTAATAATGATGTATCAGTTATTGATTTATTTAAATGTGTTATATTGTTTAGGTTTCGTGAACATACTTAGAAGCGGGGAATAAATAATTTTCCTTACTTTATTAATTAATGTTATATTAGGGTCATTGGTTCTTTTATTGGTTTCTAATTGTTCAAGTAAATTTAATCTAAGGCCCTTTCTTTCTATGTGCAAGTTTAATTTCATTGTTGTCAAGCGGGACGTGATTATTTACTAAGAGATGTTCTGCGAATTTCGAAAAGGTGCTTTTATTATTATAACATCTTATATGTTCTTTGAATCTAGTTGAGAAAGCCCTTCCCGTCTGTCCGATATAAGTAGCGTTGCAATCGGCGTGGTCACATTTTAATTCATATTTGCCACTATTATTAAGTTTAGAATTTCTACTTTTAGAGTTTTTAAGGTTTGTTCCAAAAAATACTTTCAGAACTTAATAATTATATTTTTAAACTTGATTTTAATTAATTTTGTTTTAAAATTAAATGGAGTTTTACGAATAAAACACAAAAACAATAAATAATAATAATTGTTAACAATATAATTAAAACCAATCCTGAAAAGAGGACACCTGTAGCGTGTTCTATTACACTTTGAGTGAACTGTAAAAAAACGATAATTAGAAGCTCATTCAATTGGTTCTGAATATCACGGGAAAGTGGAAGAAGGAAAAGAGCCTACCTGAACTCCCATGAATCCGGGCAAAAATACGGGCTCTCGATGCACTTGCACTGGTGAATGTTCCTCCACAACGAGACGAACGAAAAACGATTTTTTTTTTATATTTGTATGTGAACGACGACGACAAAAACTAAGGTGGCACCTTCTTGTTGAACGACACGAATTCGACTGCCTTTGTGACAATTAGTGCGACATAAATGTTCATAATGTCCAATGTGGGTAGGGCTGTTTTTAGGAAAGGACATGGATAGTAAGGAAAATGGTAGGTAATTCTAAAAACTGTTTCAATACTAAACAACACCAAATGCTGACCTATTGTGAATTATTACAAATTGACCTGATTGTGAATTCCGTGCTTGAAAATGATTTCTCTCTAGTAAGGGTTCTAGTATAACTAAGCCATTAATTGTTTTTATAGAATCTGTAAGGACATTTCGGACACGATAATAGTTTTTCTCCAGTGCGGGTTCTAATATGACTAATCAAACTACTTTGTTCACTGAAACTGAACATGCATTTCGGGCACGAGAATGGTTTTCTCCAGTGTGCGTTCTAATATGAAGAACGATTGCATTTTTTCTACTGCACCGGTAACTACAGTCCGAGCACGAGAATGGTTTCTCTCCAGTGTGTTTTCTATTATGAAGAACCAGTGCACTTTTTTCACTGCACCTATAATTGCATTCCGAGCACGAGAATGGTTTTTCTCCAGTGTGTGTACGAATATGTCTAATCAAACTGCTTTGTTCACTGCAACTGAACGTGCATTCCGTGCATGAGAATGGTTTTTCTCCAGTGTGGGTCCTAATATGACGAACCAAATCATTTTTTCTAATGCATCTGAAAGTGCATTCCTGGCACGAGAATGGTTTTTCTCCAGTGTGGGTACGATTATGACGATTCAAACTACTTTGTATACTGCAAGTGAATGTGCATTCCGGGCACGAGAATGGTTTTTCGCCAGTGTGGGTTCTGATATGACGAACCAAGTCATTTTGACGAATGCACCTGAATGTGCATTCCGAGCACGAGAATGGTTTCTCTCCAGTGTGGGTTTGAATATGAATAACCAAAGCACTTTGTTGGCGGCTCTTATAGGAGCATTCCGAGCACGAGAATGGTTTCTCTCCAATGTGGGTTCTAGTATGACTAACCAAATCACTTTTTTGATAGAATTTTTCAGTGCATTTCAAGCACGAGAATGGTTTCTCTTCAGTGTGCGTTCTAATATGGTGTAAAAGAAAATCAGTTTTATTACTACACGTATAGGAACAAGCAGGGCAAGAATACGATTTCTTTCCAGTGACTGATTGCTTTGCTTTCGGGTGCTTTGTGCCAATGATAGATGAATTTGATGAAACTGGAACTGAAAAATAAAATGAAAATTATTAATGGCATTGAGGGAATTATACAGATAAATGATAAGTCAATGTAAAGGGTCCCCTCTGACGGTTGGGTTTTTATTTCTAATTGTTTTTTTTTTTTTTTAATTTTAGTTTTGGGCAAGATACGCAAGGAGACCTACCAGCAAGGAATGCACCAGCCCATTACTTGGAGAAACTAAACATTTGCCTTATTATTGCCTGTTGCACAATGCTATCCTCAGATGTAACAATGAAACACAACTCCACAAAACATCAGGGAATATCTTACTAAATACATAACAGTACAAGTAGCGATTCCATTTCAAAACCTGCATAATTTATATATAAAATGGTAAATATACAGCAAAAGTGGGATATGGTTAACAATTATATTACAAGCAATAATTATTCGCCTGAAACACTCATCCACATTGAAAAATCTCCTGATAAAAGATTCATGACGCCAACGGGACACGAACCCGTGTCCCTTCGATTTCCGGTCGACAGCTCTGACCACTGAGCTATGGCGGCTTTTCTCTTATCCGCGAAATAATTCAATATATACTAGTGTTTCATTCAACAATTACTGCTTGTTACATTTTTTCACCTGAAAACAACCAACTTTATTTTATATGAGAAAGGCATTGTAAGTGCTAACTCTCTCACTAGATGGCGTCGAGACAAATTGTCTACATTTTTAGGTGAAATACTAGAACTTGTCAAATATTATATATATTTTTTTTGGTAAACTAATGTTTAAGACAAGATTTTTTTATGCATAGCACAAAGGGTAACAATTATTTTACAAGCAATAATTATTCGCCTGAAACACTCATCCACATTGAAAAATCTCCTGATAAAAGATACATAAAAAATAATAAGGATATGGTTAAGATACACTCTTGAAATCAGTGAAAACAGGGGTAGGGAAACTTTTCGCCATTGGGGGACATTTGGATGTTTGTAGTATCACCCGCGGGGCGCGCATTTATAACCATACTTTAAACACGAGAATGGTTTCCTTCGAAACGTGTCTACAGATGGATCCATAACTATAATTGTATCTTTACATTCTGAATACAAACTGGTTTTAATTTAAGAGTTAATCCTTGTGCGAGTTCCCAACTTTAATTAAAACCACACCCAGAACACGAAAATGGTTTTCTACGATTTTTGCAGCGCATAGTCTGCAACTAGAATTTTAAAACTGAACTTCTAACACGAGAATGATTTCTTAAATACACCTGTAGATGAATTCACAAATGTAATATTTTGTAAGCGCGTCCCCAGTTTAAATAGCATCACACTCATAATTAGTTATTACAAAGTTAATTTCTTATTAGTAAAATAATAAGAAATTTAAATCGAATTAAAATGGATTGTTGGATAGCTTATTTATTTGTGCCTAAACTACTTTCTAGTAATGTGGATACATACGTAAGTACCTGTCAGCTTTGTTATATGTTTCTCTGGGTTTTGTAATAATGTCTTAAAAATGTATCTGAAACACAGTGAAAGAAAACCGTTCTCGCTTTCTGAAAGTAATTTTATATGTTATTTTTTTGGTCAGCAGGCCGCACCGAAATAATTCGCAGTTCGCACCACAAAGGCTCGTAGGTCGCAGGTTCCCCACTCTGAGGAAGATATAATAAAGAGAGGCATTTCAGTAGTAAAATCGAATGTTATAATTGTCGGGCTTGTTATTTCTTCTTTTATTTTGAAGAAAATACGTCAAAGTAACCGTTTTTTTTTAACGAAATATATAACAATTATAAAAGCTGTTAATTTGCCCTCTTTCCCATTTTCGTTTACTGAAATAGTTGTTTCTGATTTTTACTTCTGATAGTGTTTTTAAAATAAAATGTGTCCAACCGTGTCTCACTTTTCTGTATATTTAACAATGACTTTTGATATTTGACAATAAAAATACCTGTGGCGTTGAATTGAAATTCCTCCCCATGTTTTATCCTGGTCACTTATGTAACCGTACTCTGACTAAGGTTGTGCCACTGTCTCGGTAATGGTACGAAATCGACAAAAACCGGAAACTCTGCGCAGAACACACTCTTGCCCACAAACCTTTACTTTTCTCTCAGTCTCTGGTTTTTGTCGATTTACCGTTACCAAGCCAGTGGGACGACGGGCTTATAGTCGTGGAGAGCAGGATATTTCTCTACTAACTGACTGAATTGTATATTGAATTCAATATTGTCACACTATTTTAAGAAACAGCTGCATATCAAGCGACGTGCTCCTTAACCTTTATACTAGCTTTAAACTGTACAACTAACTCTCTAGCAAACAGATGCCAGGTAGACTCAGTATATACTGACTTTAGCAAGGTCTTTGACAAGGTGCGCCACAAATATTAATATATAAATTAGCCAAACTTGGAGATTATGGTAATTTACTTAAGTGGTTTGTTAGTTATTTGTCTGAAAGAAGTTGAGTGAAAATAAATGGCGCAAGTTCATACGAATCTACCGGCAGTATGTGCAATGGAGTAGTCAGGCGCCAAATCGCTAAAACAACTCCCTTGAGGTTTTTGCTAGCGCCAGGTGCGTTTTGCCTCAGAACCGGTCCTGCATAGCTTTACGGGACGCTTCGCTTGCGACTGCTAGACGGGCGCAGAAACGGCGTGCCTGCGCCACGTTGCCTGTGCATAATTTATGGAGGTGACGTGTCCGCCCCTCATAGTCGCCACGTCTCCGCCACTATCCAATTGTGTATAAACCGCGTCTAAGCCTACGCTAAGCATAATTCATTGTTTTGAAACCAAAACATCATTTGATTTGTTATAAGTATTATTCGTGTGGTTTCAAGTACACGTTTATAAATAAACCACAATTTGGCAAAAAAAACATATTATACTGCTTACTACCTAAAAATAGGTGAAAAAATTACAATAACTATTTTTGACACTCTTTCGTAGTAAAAGGAGATAGCTTATTCTAATCGATTCACTGTGCTCCGATAGGAGAGGGTCCTGAAAAATAGGTTAATAGATTACCTCGGCTATGGTCGATCTTTTCCAGATTAACGAAACATTCGTTTTTGATATCAGGATACTCAATATCAATTTCACAGCAGGCGCCATGTTCTTGTGGATGCTCCTCTGCCGCTAGTGTGTCTGGTTCACTCTTCATCGCAAAGGCATCTTCTGTCTCTTGTTTGACAAGCCCGTAATGCAGTATTGCCTTGCAATGCATTGTCGAACTATCTTCTTCGCAGATTGTCTCCGGTTCTGACTTTGTGACACCGACACCCGATCTCGTAAGCAGGCCGATCTCAGGAAAACTAGAGTCCGCTAGAGTCCCCGGTCCACAATTGATCGCAGAAGCGTCTTCTGTCTCCTGTTTGACAATCCCATATTGCAATATTGCATCACTGTGAGGTGTTAGACTCTTTTCTTCGCGGATTGTCTCCGGTTCGGACTTTATGACACCCGATCTCGTAAGATCCATTTCAGGAAAACTAGAGTCCGCAAGAGTCCCCGGTCCACAATTGATCGCAGAAGCGTCTTCTGTCTCCTGTTTGACAATCCCATATTGCAATATTGCATCACTCTGAGGTGTTAGACTCTCTTCTTCGCGGATTGTTCCCGGTTCGGACTTTATGATACTGACATTCCAGGTCTTAGTATCCATTTCAGAATAATTCCTGTCAAATTACACAGTTAGTTAGATAATTATTCTGGAATGCAATAAATCTATTGTAATAAATATATAATACGACAAGGTGAGATAACAAATGTCATAGACAAATAAAAAACAAGACAAATTGAAAGATAGTTAACATAAATATAAGCTTTAAAACATATTCTGAAGGTGAGTAGCCATAAAAGTCTTTCGTTGGTTTATTTATGGTTTATTTTAAGCACGTGATATTTATGTATGCTCCACACTTCGATGATGCTGGGTGGAGAGTCTATTTAAGGGAGGAAGTAATAATATTTTTTTTATGAAAAAATGAATAACCATACAATTATCAAAATGATGAGCTTAACAAGGGCGCACATAAAAAATGAGATCAATAAAATATCAATCTACAATTTTGAGCACCCACATCCATCAGAAAAAATCCCAAAATATATTCATTCATCCATTCCTACACAAACCCGAGATGACAGGAACTCACCTTACCCGGAACAACAAACTACTTTTTTATGAATAATACTCGTACTCCTAAACTTGACGACATCAAATCCACCTTCAATATAATGAAAACTTTGAATAGTAAACACCTTTCCATTCAGAGTTTTTCAAATCAAAAAAATATATGTTCAGAAAAACTAAAAAAACACATCAGAATTAAAAAAATTTCGTGCCATACACATCCAAGTACATCTAAAGGAAAAACCCTACTCTCTTTTATGTACCTAAATATCAGAAGCCTGAGAGGTAAACTAGATGACATCAAATGCTTACTGAAATCCACAAACTCGAACTTCAACATCATCCTCTTGTGTGAGACTTGGCTTAAAGAAGCGGACCTGAAGTACTTCAACTTAGAATGATACAAACACGAAGCATCCTGCCGGCCGCAGGGAGCTGGACTTGGTGGCGGACTCTCTATTTTTCTACAAAATTCTTTAGAATACAATGTGATTGATAACACGTGTGACTCTGATAACAACTTTCTATGGATTCATGTAAGCAAACTCAATCTTAAAATAGGATTAAAAACCAAATACTGTTTTCAAAGACTTATTAGAGACACTTTCCTCTCAGCTAGAAACATTTAAAAGAGGTATTATATTTGGAGACTTTAACATAAATCTGCTTGATCCAACTAATAATAATAATACACACACTCGTAAATACACAAATACTATTAGTTTAAATAATTATATCATTTTGAACAAAATAAACAAAAAACACGCAACACGCATCACAGAAAATACAAACACAATCATTGATCATATACTCACCGACATATAACTAGAATACTCATTAACGAACTGTGATAATTCAATATCCGACCACAATATTTTACTCCTTGATGTAATTCACACATATACTAAAAACTCATCGTAAAGTCGTCCCGAATATATACACATATTGATTTTGATAATCTAAAGAATGATATCATCCAAAATCCCTTTTATCTTAACATGAATGACGACTCGGTATTAAACTATGACAATCTTGTAAACTACCTCACAAATAAAATTAATTATAATAGCATCACTAAAATTAACACAAAAAACATAAATAACCTAGACTGGATAACCAAAGACCTTATAAAATTAATCAACAAAAGAAACAGATTACACCTGAAACTAAAAAAACAACCAAACAACACGTTATTGAAAACAGATTTTCTAGTAGTAAGAAATAATATTAATAAGAAATAACGAAACTTAAAACAAAAACACTACGGTGATCTTTTTAAAAAATGCGAAAACAACAGTAAAAAAACCTGGAAGTTGATAAACAACATCATACAGAACCAATCGAATACTTTGAATACTTTTTGTAATAAATTAATCATTAACAACGAAATATTTACAAACAACGTAGAGATATGCGACCACTTTAACAATTTCTTTTGTAACATTGGCTCCTCCTTAGCTAATAATATACACAACAAAATCACACACAATCTAGTCAATGAAATAACATTAGTGCATGATAGCATGGAATCATTATATCTTCAACCTACCACGGAATTAGAAATAAGTAAAATAATAAAATCCTTAAAACAAAATGCAAGCGCTGGTTATGATACACTCAAATGTAAGACAGTTCAAAGTCTCTCCACAGAATTGGTTCCTATTTTATCAAAGTTAATTAATCAGTGTCTTAAAGAGGGAACTTTTCCAGATAGTTGCAAAATTGCTAAGGTAATACCAATTCACAAAGGTGGGTCCAAAACGGATACCTCAAATTACAGACCCATTTCTATCTTACCAATCTTATCTAAAATCTTTGAACGTGTAATCTACGATAGATTAAACAACTTTCTATCAAAAAAATCGTTCTTATATAAAAAACAATATGGCTTTAGAAAAAAATCAAACACACTTGCAGCAATAAATGACTTAATCAGTAAACTTAGAAGCAGCATTGATGGTGGAAATTATATTATATCTATACTAATTGACCTTCAAAAAGCCTTCGATACAGTAAACCATGACATACTTCTCAAGAAACTCGAGAAAATTGGTGTAGTTGGTCCTGCTCTTAATCTATTCAAATCATATCTTAGCAACAGAAAGCAATTCGTTAGCATCAATATCAAAATAGCAACCACCTACCAATAAACTACGGAGTTCCGCAAGGATCCATACTAGGACCACTTCTGTTCCAAATTTATATAAATGATATCTCCCAATTAGATTTAAACGGTGATTTTTTTTATATGCAGATGATACTGCAATTTTCTACTGGGGTAAAGATTTAAACATCTTACTAGAAAATGCACAGAGTGACTTAGACAAAATTAACAGTTGGCTCCAATCAAATATATTAACAATGAATGTTAAAAAAACAGGATACATGATTTTAAGCTCAACTCGTAAAATAATTCCTCCTCATGTACCCTTAAAAATTGAAAATAACAACCTGCAAATCCTTATACAGGAGAAATATCTTGGGCTGTGTATTGATAAACACCTAACTTTTAAACAGCATATTCAAGATATTAAAGATAAAATCACCCCCTTAATTAGCGTATTCAGCCGGATATCATTTCTGTTACCAAAGAAAAATTTAAAAAAGGTCTATATTATAGCCTCGTACACTCACATTTAAACTACTTGTTTGAAATCTGAAGAAATACATGTGAAACATATATAAACGAACTACAGGTAACACAAAACAAAGTAATCAAAAAGCTATTTCACTTCAAACCTAGAACATCAACAAAAAAATTATCTATTGAAACAAAACTATTAAAATTAAAAAAATTATATGAATATAATACGTGTCTCCTTATTTACAAAATAAATAATAAACTCATACATACAAATACAGAACTCATTAAAACGCCCCAAGTACACACACACTTTACACGGCAACACGATAAAATACATTTAAACACCATATATACTCATTATGGCAAGCAATCCATTGGTTACGAGGGAAGCAACATATATAATTGCCTCCCAGACGAAATTAAAAATGAAAAAAGTATAGGTACATTTAAAAAAAAAATTTCAGTTTTATGCTCAATCAACAAAACAATGAAAATGAATAATATCGGTGTGTAATATATTTATGTGTAATATATATGTTATTTCTAGTTAAATAAGTGAAAATGTAATTTTCTTTTATCTAGAATAAAAATAAAAAAATAAAATAAAAAAATAAAATAAAATAAAAAAATAAAATAAAAAATACAATACAAATAGTGAGGGAGAAAACACAGAGGCCGGCAAAACGGTCTACAATCTGACGCCAATAATATGTATAACATTTTGTTGGTAATATGATACACGTAGTTGGTGTAATATGGTGTTTTCCATACATTTAATATGTGTAAAGAATTCAACTAACCGCGAATATCGCAAGTTAAACCCCTAAAAAATGACTATAGGTATATATAAAAAGATGCCTGTCTTCGGGAGCAAAAACAAGAAATATTTAAAAATAAAAATGCCAATTATATTATATAGAAATGGGACACTCTGGACACCCTGGTGTAAGACCACCATTCAGAATTTAAACGTTGAAATGAAATGGCTTCGACCGTGTTTGGTGACATTTCGGGGGAGATGGTAAAGATGCATTAAAGTTCCATTTATCTTTAGATTATGATCTTATTAGATGAGTTAATTTTGAAGGTTAGGAAACACGCTTAAATTATTTCAATAAACCAAACAAAAAACCATTTTTTTGTACCTATTTCCATCTCCACCGACTTGAATTGTTGTTTGCAGTAGTAATTAAATTGAAATCAAATAATGTTATTTATATTTAAATGTGTGCAGCGGAATTCAGCAACTTTACCAAATTGTTTATACGAACCTCGTAAATGATTTCGATACCCTTCAGTATCTTCTAAAATTGTAATACTATCTCTCTCTCTAAATAGTCTTACGCCTAATTCAATTCTTTTTAGAATCCTTTTGTTGTTTTGTGTTTTCAATGACAGTTAGTTCTGCAAAATATTAGAAATTATAGAGACGCACGCACGAATAATTTCAGTTGACGCCATCTTGATTGTTTGAGTTAAATTGAAATGTCTGAACGAAATCTTGTTCAATTTTTGTCGTTCAGTAAAAGTTGTTCAACTAAAATCGCCCCGTCTGAACGCCATTACAGATAGCAACACGGTATTATTAAAATGATTTGAATAACTACGAACATGAATGCGTTGCATAAGAAGTCATTCTTCAATATAAGATCATTTAAACTGAAGGTTTGGAATCTCCACACATTTCACACTAGGAAGTCATTATTCAATAGAAGATAATATGAACTGGAGGTTTGGAATCTCCTCACATTTCTCATTATGAAGTCATTATTCAATAGAAGATAATATTATTATTATTATTATTTTATTGATACATTACTCTACAGTACTTCACATTTCAATTCAGCAACGTTGGCCTCACTGGGTTGTTCACTATGAATATGAACTGGAGGTTTGGAATTTCCACACATTTCTCACTAGGAAGTCATTATTCAATAGAAGATAATATGAACTGGAGTTTTGTAATCTCCTAATATTTCTCATTTTGAAGTCAGTCTTCAATAAAATTAAATAAATTTTATAAAATTATCTGATCGTAGAATTATTTCCGATTTAACCTGTTTGTATAAAATCATTAATTCAATGTTTGATACCCCTGATTTATTATATGTAATCTCTTTTCATACTCCAAGCAGGTCGGTTACAAGACAGTACCTACCATATTATTGTAGCAATTCTATATCAACGTCCCAATATCACACTCCTATGCGACGGATTCAACAGCTGAAGATGGAAACAAATACTACGATGTTGTTGATATATTTAGTACATCAATTTCAATATACACGGTGTCCGGAAACTCGTAGTACAAGCGGGAAACTGGAGAATCTACACCACATGGGGAACCCAAAAAAACATAAAGTTTTTTGATTTGAGCATTTTCAAAAAAAAAAAAAAACCAAAAAAAAATATTTTTCGGCTATTTTAGGGTTAAAGTTTTTTCTGGTGTTTAGGGTTGAATAACAGATGTTTTAACCCTGCAGAGCAGAAATATTTTATGATTACACCGGGTTAAATGAAGGGTGATTTCAAAATAATGCTTCAAATCCGAGTTTCTTCATTTGTTTTACTTTCAAATAGTTTTAATTAGTTGGGTACTTTGATCTTCAGTAATAATTTAAAAGAATTTGATTAAAAAAAAAAAAAAAAAATCAACTTCAAACTCGATTTACTCGATAACGAAAGCTCAAATAAAAAAAAAAATATACCACAAAATCGACTCCAAATGTGATGTAGATTCACCAGTTTCCCGCTTGTACTACGAGTTTCCGGACACCCTGTATAAGCATACCCTATTGAAGTTTTTTCATCAAGTAGTGGAATATTTTAATATAGGTATTTAATTTGACTAACACATAATAATTTTGTCAGCTGAAGCAGAAAAAAATATTTGATGTTTTGTGCCTGCATGCTGTGTAGATCAAGTTCGGCGATATTTTGACTATATATTTATTTTTATGCAATTGTTTTAAAGAGTCGTTTCCTGCACTATTTTCGTGTATAATTTCGTAAATATTTTTTATATATATGTATGTAAAAGCCTGAATAGGCGTGAAATAAATAAATAAAAAATATATAAACTGGAGGTTTGGAATCTCCTCACATTTCTCATTATGAAGTCATTCTTCAATAGAAGATCATATAAACTGGAGGTTTGGAATCTCCTCACATTTCTCACTAGGAAGTCATTATTCAATAGAAGATAATATGAACTGGAGGTCTGGAATCTCCTAATATTTCTCATTACGAAGTCAGTCTTCAATAGAAGATAATATAAACTGGATGTTTGGAATCTCCTCACATTTCTCACAATGAAGTCATTCTTCAATATAAGATAATTTGAACTGGGGGTTTGGAATCTCCTCACATTTCTCATTATGAAGTCATTCTTCAATAGAAGATAATGTAAACTGGAGGTTTGGAATCTCCTAACATTTCTCATTATGAAGTTAGTCTTCAATAGAAGATAATATAAACTGGAGGTTTGGAATCTCCTAATATTGCTCATTATGAAGTCAGTCTTCAATAGAAGATAATATAAACTGGAGGTTTGGAATCTCCTCACATTTCTCATTATGAAGTTAGTCTTCAATAGAAGATAATATAAACTGGAGGTTTGGAATCCCCTAACATTTCTCATTATGAAGTCATTCTTCAATAGAAGATAATGTAAACTGGAGGTTTGGAATCTCCTAACATTTATCATTATGAAGTTAGTCTTCAATAGAAGATAATATGAACTGGAGGTCTGGAATCTCCTAATATTTCTCATTACGAAGTCAGTCTTCAATAGAAGATAATATAAACTGGATGTTTGGAATCTCCTCACATTTCTCACAATGAAGTCATTCTTCAATATAAAATAATTTGAACTGGGGGTTTGGAATCTCCTCACATTTCTCATTATGAAGTCATTCTTCAATAGAAGATAATGTAAACTGGAGGTTTGGAATCACCTAACATTTCTCATTATGAAGTTAGTCTTCAATAGAAGATAATATAAACTGGAGGTTTGGAATCTCCTAATATTGCTCATTATGAAGTCAGTCTTCAATAGAAGATAATATAAACTGGAGGTTTGGAATCTCCTCACATTTCTCATTATGAAGTTAGTCTTCAATAGAAGATAATATAAACTGGAGGTTTGGAATCCCCTAACATTTCTCATTATGAAGTTAGTCTTCAATAGAAGATAATATAAACTGGAGGTTTGGAATCTCCTAACATTTCTCATTATGAAGTTAGTCTTCAATAGAAGATAATATAAACTGGAGGTTTGGAATCTCCTAACATTTCTCATTATGAAGTTAGTCTTCAATAGAAGATAATATAAACTGGAGGTTTGGAATCTCCTAATATTGCTCATTATGAAGTCAGTCTTCAATAGAAGATAATATAAACTGGAGGTTTGGAATCCCCTAACATTTCTCATTATGAAATTAGTCTTCAATAGAAGATAATATAAACTGGAGGTTTGGAATCCCCTAACATTTCTCATTATGAAGTTAGTCTTCAATAGAAGATAATATAAACTGGAGGTTTGGAATCTCCTAACATTTCTCATTATGAAGTTAGTCTTCAATAGAAGATAATATAAACTGGAGGTTTGGAATCTCCTAACATTTCTCATTATGAAGTTAGTCTTCAATAGAAGATAATATAAACTGGAGGTTTGGAATCTCCTAACATTTCTCATTATGAAGTTAGTCTTCAATAGAAGATAATATAAACTGGAGGTTTGGAATCTCCTAACATTTCTCATTATGAAGTTAGTCTTCAATAGAAGATAATATAAACTGGAGGTTTGGAATCTCCTAATATTGCTCATTATGAAGTCAGTCTTCAATAGAAGATAATATAAACTGGAGGTTTGGAATCTCCTAACATTTCTCATTATGAAGTTAGTCTTCAATAGAAGATAATATAAACTGGAGGTTTGGAATCTCCTCACATTTCTCATTATGAAGTTAGTCTTTAATAGAAGATAATATAAACTGGAGGTTTGGAATCTCCTCACATTTCTCATTCTTTTATAGAAGATAATATTTCATTCCCTAGGACATGAAAAACTGGTCACTAAAAGAATATCGAATGTAATAGTAACTTTATTTACTAGGCTGGTTGCGTCTTTCACCAAAATACATACATAACCTTAAAATACATTCAACCTTAGATTCTTTATGAAGCGCCCTCGGGGTGATTATTCACAAAAATGACGCCATAAAAAATATCATTTTATTATCATTTAACTTATTGTAAGTCAGAATGTCATTTTTACTCACACTAAATGCACGGGTGTCGTAAATTGCAACCTAAAATGTTAATTAATGGTTCATATACTCACATTGTTCCTATAGTTGGTAGATGACAATGTGAGTGACATCTCAGTGATTTGGACCACGTTCAATGATACCCCTGACACCTTCGTGGTGTTCAGAAACTGCCCTTGGAGGAAACCTTTTTCGTGCTCAAATTGAGCTCAGAGGTGGAACTCAGGTAGAACTCAATTGGTTTTCCATTTTGGAAACTAAATGCACATCTTTTATTTACTTTCAAAAGTTTCTACATATTGATTACTTCTCTGTGTTAAAACTAGTGAAGTATTCAAGCTGTAGAGGAGATATTTTACTTTTGATTTGCTATTTATCTGTCAAATACCCTTGATGCCATTTAAAAAATTAAAATTTATTTATTTCAGAATTTTTATAATAACTGGCACTAAGATACCCGGAAGAAAAACGTGACGGAAAATAAATCTTTTTTCCTGTCTTACTTCTTCCTACAAGAGTAAAAGTAAGATCATTTTGATTTTCCATCATTTAAGAACCCACACTGGAGAGAAAACTTTTTCGTGCTCGGAATGTACTTACAGGTGCAGTTATAAAAGCACAATGGACAGTCATATTAGAACCCACACTGGCGAGAAACCATTTTCGTGCTCGGAATGTAAGTACAGGGGTAGTTATGAAAGCACGACGGTTAGTCATACTAGATCCCACACTAAAGAAGAAAAACCATTCTCGTGTTCGGAATGCACTTATATTAGATGCATTTGAGGATCCCACCACTTACCCGTCCCGGTATAGGTAACTTATGGTTACCCCTTCAGGGCACTAGCATGGACTCTATTTTTTTTTTCATGAACGACTCTACATTTAAAGAACGAAGCTAAACCTCGAATGTCCCCGCATACGTTGTTAGCAAGCAGTATTCAAGTGCTTGGTTATGTACAGGTTAGTATAGTGTTAGTAAATGCTTACCTTTTGCAATAAACTAAAATAAATATAAATAAAAATTTTGTTGATAAACTTGCTGTACCCCGCCACGCCATGCTGTGGCTCAGTCTGTCAATGCAGATAGAGAAACAATAGCGCGTGTTGCTTTTACATCCAACAGATATACAGTTTAGTGTCATTTCGCTTACAGATGCAGTCTAAAAAGCGCAATGGTTCGTCATATTAGAATCCACACTTGAGATAAACCGTTCTTGTGCTTGGAATGCACTTACAGGTGCAGCCGAAAAAGCAATTCGGCTCTTCGTGCTGACACTCCCACTGGAGAGCAGGATCGGCCCTTCGTAGGCGCCATTTGAGCAGTCTGCTCCGGGCACCGAATTGCTGAGGCGATAAGGCGCCAATAATATCCGACCCATAACAGTCCTAACACATCGCCCTTGAAATTATTTTTATATTAATAATTTGGACTTTCCCGTAACTTCAGCAAAATTTAACACTGTAGAGAACTGCAGTGACAACTTTAGAGAAATAACGTATTATTACGGACAACTGGGGAAAATTACGTATTATTGTGAACGACTGGGGAGAAAGTGCGTATTAAAGAACTAATAATAACAATCGATCGAATATATCAGAAAACTTATTACGTTATTGATAAACTTGCTGTACCCCGCCACGCCATGCTGTGGCTCAGTCTGTCAGTGCAGATAGAGAAACAATAGCGCGTGTTGCTTTCACATCCAACAGATATACAGTTTAGTGACTTTTCACTTGAGGTGCGCCTTACTATAACAAACTTACAAATGGTAATTTAGTATCAGTGGTCATGTTCTTAAAATTATTCCTACAGCGTGCCTTACCCAATACACATCCAATTTTATAGCACTAAATATACTGTTTATACAAAGTGATGACAAAACTTAGAATAACATTAATAGCAGGACAGGACAAAACAAGCACATTAAAACTAAAACAGGAGGCAGTTTGTGCTCATAAACGAGAATCTTCTGAGCAGACATTTAAAAAAGGTACAATAAGGAGGCAAGATAGCGCTGTTTTTCAAAAAAGCATGTTTTTACCCGTCATAGGTATATATCGTTCCAACGAGGCGTACCAGGCACACTACACTTTTTCATATTGAAGCCAACAATACCAATGCAGCAAACAACTCAGTAATTACTCGCGCAATCACAACATACACCCATTACGACAAATTACTACATATAGACATCTTTCATGATTCCTTTCTAACATACAAAACTAACTTATTAAATTTCTTAGCGTGACATATTTCAAAAACACTTTCACTTCATTTTTCAATGTATTAACAATCAATTACAATTCGTGAGCATATTCTTGATTTCATTTTTTTTTCTCTCCACACACTTCTTCCTTTTATAACTATTCATTGATTTTAACTTAAAATCATTGAATAGCAAATGAGTGTGAACAGTGAATTGAGTCGTGTAATTTCTATACCCGCTATATCAACTTTCATTGATTTGGAGAAAACCGAAAAAAACTGTCTCATCTCAAGCGTACATAAGTAATTGCATTACAATTTTTTATACAATGAATTGGAGTAATAAAATTTCGAAAAGCATTTATTTTTCTATATATGTCTAGCAATAATTAAGTAATTTCGATAAATAAAATGGATAAAGCGGATTTTGATACTCACTTCGTGATATAGAGGCTTTTGAAAGTCAACTGAGCCGATATGGCGGGTTTAGAAACACACGCGTAGATCATTTTGACACACGAGCGTGGCGTCAGAGCGACGGCCATATTGTATTTTGGCAAAATAACTGCTTGTGATTGGTTGAATCCGATATAGCGGGTTTTGATAGTAACTTTCTGTATGATATAGCGGATTTGGTTTCTCACTCGCAGTTTTAACATGGTTTTTGGTCGTGATAAGAAGGGTTTTGAAACTCAATTTAAGGCTCCTCTTGTTGCTCGTAAAAATTTGAACAAGATGTCATACTCAGATCATTTTGTCAAAAAATCGGATATAGCGCGTATAGAAATTATAGGATTCAATTGAACTGATGTTATTATTATAGAACACATATTTATGCGTTAAAATATTTGTAATTCGAGTATAAAATATTGATATCTCACCTTAAATGAACTAATCAATGACGGCAGAAATTCGATGAAACTCACAATCAGCAAATGTCAAAATATTTATCGTTTTTGTGGCGGGAATAAGGATTTCAAACGAGCAGAAAAAATAGACTCCACAGAAAAGATTACAAGTAAGAAAACAAAAACATGGCTTTTCTAAATCGCTACCGTTACGGTAAAAAGAATGATAAAGTTTGTTTTAATTTGAATTGACAATGGGGATGGAAGGGTTAATTTTAATGATAAACAAGGTTTTTTATTGTATTTAAAGAATGTTCTGTAATCGCTCTACGACTCTACGGACTCTAAGCGCTCCGAGTTTATTTTTAAAATCTTGGGAAGTTCTTAAATTTTCCCATTTAGATATAATGTAGAATTGTACAATAACGGCGATAATTTTAAAATGAGGTGTATACACCTGATACCAAATAAAATACCTAATTTTATTGTTGCTGATTTGAGATTAATTAGAGTTTTAATACAAAACTTGTTCCAAACGGGCACAACAAAGTCATAGCTCGAAGGTGCAGATTGCAATGTCAAATGCAATGCGTCAACCATTAATATAAAGTTGTCATCAACATTTCGACCCTTGCGTTGAGCCCAGACGCAACTTCTGTACTGGCAAAGGGGATGAATTTTGCAGTGGCCCCCAAAAAGATACCTGTGGAATCCATCGTATGTGGTGTAGAGACTGCACTACATACAATGATGAAAGTACACAAAATGTCAGAGGTGCAAGCAGAGGACATCCGGCAAGAGACTTGCCATATTTTGAAAAGGGCTGAAATACCCCGCCCCAATATCACGAAAGGAGAGTTTATGGCCCTAAAAGAATTACGCGCCAATGAGGAAATCTTGGTTCTGCCAGCCGATAAAGGAAATGCCACTGTCGTGATTAATACGGCAGACTACACAAAGAAGATGGAAGACCTCTTGTGCGATTCAGGCACCTATAAGAAGATTAAAAACAACCCCACCAACAAGATTGACATAAAGACAAGGGAACTAGTGAAAGCGTCTAGCATCAGGAAAGAGGATTGGTCTAAGCTTTTTGTAAAAGCCTCTAGAACTCCTGCCCTGTATGGTCTCCCAAAAATACATAAAAAGGAAATCCCAATGAGACCGATTGTCAGCGCTATTGGCGCTCCTACATACAAACTTTCCCAATACCTCTCAAGATTACTGCAGATGCAAACTGGTAAAACTGAATCGTGGATTAAGGATTCAACAGATCTTATAAGTAAGCTCAAGAAAGTTAAGACTGAGGAAGGAGATATTCTGGTCAGCTTTGACGTCGTGTCACTTTTCACAAATGTGCCTCTAGAAGACTCCATAACAATGCTCAGGGAGATATATGAGGAAGACATTTGCAAACTTTTTGAACACTGCCTCAAAACGGGATACTTTGCATTTCAGGGTGAACTATTTGAGCAATTGGAGGGAGTTGCGATGGGCAGTCCGTTATCGCCAGTACTAGCCAACTTTTTTATGGAGAAGTTTGAAGAAGTGGCACTCGACACAGCTTCGGCTGTCCCTAAAGTATGGTGGCGCTACGTCGACGATGTCTTCGCCATTTGGCCTCATGGAACGGAGAAACTAAACGAATTCCTGGACCATCTTAATTCTCTCCACAGCAAAATTAAATTCACAATGGAACTGGAAAACGAAGATAAAATCCTGCCCTTTCTAGATGTGGAGGTGATGCGGAAACACGATGGTAGCCTAGGGCATACTGTATATAGGAAACCAACCCATACGAATCGGTACTTACACGCTGATTCGCACCACCACCCAGCGCAGAAGAGAGGACTTATCCATACATTGGTGACCCGAGCGACCAGAATATGCGAAGAACATAAAATCGGAGCGGAACTTACGAAGCTGACCGATGCACTGGAGCGTAACGGCTACCCAGCAAGTCAGACAAGGCAAATCATAAGAGCCAAATCTGCACCAAACGAAGACAGAGTTGAACAAGAGTCGAAAGGCTGTGCCTTCCTGCCTTATGTGCACAATGTGACAGACAAAATTGCCAAGCTTTTGAGAAAGGAAAATATCAAGACTGTCTTCGGAACAACAACAAAGATACAGGACTTACTGAGGTCTGCAAAGACTAAGTTTCCTCTGGAAACAGATGGAGTGTATAAACTCAGCTGTTCCGGATGTGACAAGGTCTATGTAGGCCAGACAGAGCGGACTATCTCCAAAAGAATTTCGGAACACTTCAGAGCTTGTAAACTCGGCCACCCTGACAAATCGGCAATTGCCGAGCATTTGATTGACACCGGGCATTACTTTGGATTTGTTCCTGAAATCCTGGGGAGACCGAAAACTTATAGAGCACGGCTGATTACGGAGGCCATTGAAATTCATAAAAATCCCGTAAACATTAATAGAGACGATGGAGCTAAGCTTAATAGTTCTTGGTATCCGGTAATTGACGGATACACCAGAGCTAAACGAAGAAAACCACTTTAAATAAAAAAATGATACGTTAATGTTAGCTCAGAGGGTTGGAGCTGGCAACACGGTATCACAACCTCATACTTAAGCTCACATTTTAACACAACCTCAAATAGATAGATAGATAGATAGATTGAGGAAAAAAGAGACTTGCGTTGCTTGTGGATTTTGCGCAGTTTGAGGATTTTTCGTGGCTTATAATATAGCCACAAAACTGCTTCCGTCTGGCTTGTGTTCACACAGCCAGGCCCCAACACCTTACAGCCGGCCGGAGAAATCCAGCCGGCCTGGAGCAGGCGCACGCGCCCCAACTGCCCTTTTCAAGGCAATCTTCGCAATTCACATACGTCGTCCCAACTGCCTTTCTCAAGGCATTCTGCAAATTACTCAACTAATACAAATTTTTCTCATTTCAGAATAAAATAACTCAAAAATGCCTTTCCACCGCACGCAAAGAGGAAAAGCGACATTTAAGCGCAACAAGCCCCTGTCCATGGACTTCCCGGAGGGGGCCACTGGCTGGAGACTCAATCCAGATACGCACGAGAGGGAATTCGTGTTTGGATCCTCGCAGAACGGCTCCGGCTCGGCAACCGGATCACCAAGAGCCTCATCACCCATGGTAGAGGAATGGACGAGGGCTACGGCTTCAAAGCGCCCCCATTCCCCCCCAAAGCCCATTTTTCGCGTGGTTCACGAGAAAACAAATATGAACCCTTACATCAAGTAAGAGAACCAGCCCAGGATATCCCGTCGCCACCGACGAAGAAACGCCCGACGCCACCAGGACCAGCGGCGTCCACCAGCAGAGACCAGGCGCCCGCCAGACAAAGATCAACGACTACTGCGACTCTTGGGAAGAGTACTCGAGTCCCGCCCGTAATCATGGCCATAGGGTCAATGACGCACGGCGACATCACAAAAGAAGTACAGAGGCACATTGGAAGTGCCAACTTCAACTTCAGGTATGCCAAAGGAGGCAAAATCAGCGTTGTGGTGAGCTCAGTAGAAGCCCACAAAAAACTGACAGCAGCCCTACGTGGAGAGGAGAAGCCGTTCCACACCTACACCACAGAAGCGGATAAATTGAAGAAAACCGTCATCAGAGGACTCCCGAAGTTGTCACCAGAGGAGATTATGCAAGACCTTGAGGATCAAGGCTTCCCGGCAAGGACTGTGGTCAAGATGACCACCCCGGGAACAGAATACCCGCTTTACCTGGCACACTTTGGCCAGGAAACAAACATGGGCCACCTGAGAGCCGCAGTGGTCTACCTGTGCCACTGCAGGATTACTTTGAGGAAGTATAGAAGCAACCACCTCCAACACGGAACACAGTGCCACAGATGCCAAAATTTCGGACATGGGTCCAGAAATTGCGCACACGTTGCCCGCTGCGTCAAATGCGAAGGCAGTCACGCCACACCGGAGTGCCCCAAAACCGATCGAGAAGAGCCGGCCGTCTGCTGCAATTGCGGCGGAGCCCATCCCGCAAACTACGGCAAATGCCCCAACAGGGTGGCATACGTAGCTGCTCTCCAGCGCAGACAGGAGCAATCCAACGCCCAGAGGCGCAAAGAGGCAGAGCCCCGGGCACAGAGACCCGCGGCCAGAGTTGACGGCCGATCCTGGGCGGACGTAGCGGGCCGAAGCAACCACCAGCAACAGGCTCCTGAACAACAGGAACCACCAAGAACCACACCGGAACAACGCCAAGCGCCAAACACCGGATCCTCTGATGACGAGAACATAATGATCCTACTGCGAGGCCTCATCAGGGTACGCGAAAAACTGGCCTCCTGCTCATCAAAGACAGAGAAACTGATTATCCTAATGGAGCTCCTCAAGGAGATCACACCGTGAAGCTCCATGAGAAAAATAACAGCGATGACGAAGAAATAGTATCCTTTTTTAATATAACAAAATGTGTTTTTTCTCCCACACTAATTCTCTCATAAACTTTTTTGCAGGACCACCGAAGCGAAAAGGACGCAGCCAAAACATGAAAAAATGAAATACTTAAATTCAGTAAATCATAAAGTCAAACAGCGTAAAAAGTTCAGAACTTATTGTTTTTTATTTCTTGTCATTTGTATGAGGTTTTTTATCCAGTTAAGAATTTTTCCTCATAAAACTTATTAATGTAACATAAATTCAGTCAATTAAATACAACCATCAGATGGTGATAGTAATAAGGCTAATCAGCCGCAGTACTAGTTAGTTAGAAACATGAAGGGTATTGTTATAAGCCCTAGCTAGTTAGAGGATTACGAAAGAATCCATAAAATCAAAAAAAAAAAAAAAACAACCTCAAATAAGACATCTGCCCTGATGATGGACACTGCAATGCTGTCCGAAACGTTGGCTAAAGAAGGAGTTAGCGCAACACGGCATAATACCCCAAAAACAAATAACAAAAATACTTTTGGCCGTGAAAATCTTAAATCATATTTAAATCATATAAATATACCACTCTCGCGTCAACTGAGTGATTTATTATGGGTATTGTTTGAGCTATGGTGATTTTAAACAATATCCGAAACGACAGGGCGTCACTAATCATCTCAAGTGTTTTATGAACCCTATATTAAAAGCTGTATAAGCTGTATAAGCTCGGACGCGATAATAATAATGAATTCCGTGGTCGCCGTGGTGACGATAAACAAATATCGTGCATCAGGAAATAACAATGTGATACAATACAACAATACTGTGTGATTCGGTACAGATTGTAAACACTCCTATTGTACTCGTATATGATCGGGAAACACTCCTAAGTTCTAAAATTCATAGTGTGTTGGACCCTTTAGTGACTGAAAAAGCAACCTTGTACAATCTAGCCCATGATAGAGGTGGGTCCTATGAGTACTTTTCGTTACTGGGTACAATGAGTACAGGTACAAAGAAATACCTGGTAAAAATACCGGGAGGATTGATTCAGAATAAGTAATTTCTAAACTGCACTCACATAAATTCTGCCCACATATTCCCCACAAATTTTCTACGTAAGCTTGATTCCCCACAAAACATTTCAGATATGTACTTCCCCACAAAATATTTCTACATATAGGTACTTCAGTGAAAAAATTTCCTCACAAACAAAAATTCATATGTGATTCCCCGCAATAATTTTTCCAAATCCATGGGCGTGGGGGGTAGCTACGGAATTCCCTGTCAAAAAATGAAAAATTACCCACATTTTTCCGATCTCAAAAAATCATCATAAAAAGTACCGGTCACAAATACCCATAAAAAAAAACCTTCAAAATACCTGGTAAAAGTACCTTTTAAAAATGTTTAGTCCCGGTATAAAATACTTGTAAGTATTTTGGAGATTTGTCACAAGTACAAAGTATCGCATGAAAATACCCGTACTTTTACTGGGTACGATAAATACCCCTCATCTCTAGTCCATGATCTTAATGTAAAACTTAGACCGCTGTTACACGTTAATAATAATAATAATATGAACTTTCCGTCAGTACAGGGTGCTCAAGTAGCCACATGACTTTCCGTCAGTACAGGGTGCTCAAGTAGTCACATGACTTTCCTTCAGTACAGGGTGCTCAAGTAGTCACATGACTTTCCGTCAGTACAGGGTGCTCAAGTAGTCACATGACTTTCCGTCAGTACAGGGTGCTCAAGTAGTCACATGACTTTCCGTCAGTACAGGGTGCTCAAGTAGTCACATCAGCCGATGATCATTATGTCTCTGTGGCAGCGTGGAGTCGCCAGTGTGATAGCGATGTGTGGCGTGTAATTTACGATGGCTGCCGGTATCGTAAATCTGTGTTCAAGGAATTCGGATGATTGAAAGATAAAGGTCTGCGATCTTTGTTGAATTTATTTGCGAGAATGAATTTACAAGTTATGCGAACGCAGAGACGGTGGTAGTGGAGAGTGGTGGTCTGGTCGAAAGTTGAAACTAGAATGGCAGAGAGTTGCGTTCCCGTCCGTGCCTAGCTCTCCCGGGGCTTCAGGCGGCGGAGTAATTATTTTAGTGTTATCATATGTGGGATGAGTTAAAGTAGTCCCACATCTCCTTTGTATTGTTTGTCATTTTAGTGAGTGGTGTTTGACGGAGTAGGTTTTTGTAATTTTATCTATTAGTTTTTATAACCTGGATTGTTCTCACGAAAGTGTATAAATACATTATACTAGAATCGCAAAATGTTCAAATTTGGTATTCAGCTAAATACAAATAAAAGTCCACGTTATGGAACTCGTCGAATGGAATTGATTGAGCGCTTTAATGCCAAAATGCTGTATTTATAGATAAGGCGTATTGCCATAACACGGGTGTACAGTAAACGGAAGAAAAAATAATGTTTAAGGCACGGGAGAAATCCCTAACTATCATAATGTTTTTATTGTGACATCAATATATATTATATCATTAATTTTATTTTTTTAATATATTTTTCCGAATTTATGTACGGGTTAAATCTTCCCCATAGGAAAAACTAAACCCTTCCACACACTTTTCCACAAATGATCATCTAGTCAATCAACATTATGCAAGTGCATTATATAAGCAAAATAAATACAAAACAATACAAGAACAACACGTCAACTCACCAGAGATCAAATGGGAAAATAATTCACCGACTCCAGATATTTTCATATCAGAGGGTTCGGCTCGGTAGAACTCCTAACAGGGCCTATAAATCCTACTGATCCCTCAATATAAATATTTAAAAAATCTTTTGTTATCCTACATGTATTTAAAAGGACTGATTTTTGAATTTTTATATATAAATTTTTTGACAGATCTAATACGCCTAAATTTTAAATGAGAGAGCTAGGTATAATGCCAGTAGCCGAAATAACAAATGGTAATATTTTTATAGTCTGAGAATGCCAAATTCTTTTAATCTCATTTCCTAAATCTGTGTATTTTCTTATATTTTATTATTATTATTCGGAATATTAAAGCAAAACAACAAACCAATAAGAATGTGTGGCTTGTTTGAACCTAGTATTAAGTATGATCTTTTTTACAAATGTTTCATCATTTGCTTGCCATTAAGTTTATAGACCCGGAATATGTGTGGAAAAGGAACCAAGCAAATCTGTTGTTTTTGTTACTTGGTTCCTTTCCCATAATTCCAGTCGCGAGTTTCTTGTGTACGAAATATAGAAAGGGGAACGAAATTGAGAGAACTTCCCTCTCTGTGTCAGCGAAAAATCTCCACGGTGAATTGCCTGTAACCCGGAATTGCAACCTAGCAACCTGTGATCAGTTGCGCGGTAGAAAAGGTACTGACTTGGTACTTCCCATCTCCTGGTGACAATGATAATAGGACAGGTACGGAGGGTAAACTACTAAAGATATCAATCCGTAGATATGTACTGTGATCAGTTGCGCGGTAGAAAAGGTACTGACTTCGTACTTCCCATCTCCTGGTGACAATGATAATAGGACAGGTACGGAGGGTAAACTACTAAAGATATCAATCCGTAGATATGTACTGTGATCAGTTGCGCGGTAGAAAAGGTACTGACTTGGTACTTCCCATCTCCTGGTGACAATGATAATAGGACAGGTACGGAGGGTAAACTACTAAAGATATCAATCCGTAGATATGTACTGTGATCAGTTGCGCGGTAGAAAAGGTACTGACTTCGTACTTCCCATCTCCTGGTGACAATGATAATAGGACAGGTACGGAGGGTAAACTACTAAAGATATCAATCCTTACATATGTACTGCAGAAAAGCGATATTCATGTTGTTTCCTTAAAAAAAATTGTATCAAACACCATGTACATTAAACTTTGTGGACTTCATTTGAAAATTCAAAGATAAAAATATATAAACGGTAATAAACTTATTTACTCGGTAAACTATAAGTATTTTGGTTTAATTAACAAACACCATGTACCTAAACTATAAAGATAAAAATAAATGATAAAAACGGCAATAAACTTGCTATATAAATAAAAATGTTTTTATTCATTTGTTCAAAATCTTAAATCTCCCAAAGTTCTACACCGATTGCTTTGAAATTTTGACACGACGTCGCATTCGAATACGGGTGTGTTTTTATATACATATATTATCCAGATGTCATCTGTGACAGGTAAAAACATGACCATTTTGAAAAACAACGGTCCGTTCAGGTCTGGGAAAGGCAAACGAAAGGTAGTTTTAGACATGTTTTCCGTCAAATCACACCATTTTGCCTGCCATCTACCGTTAAGAGATTTGCACATTTTAAAATGAAATTCAATGTATGCAATGTTAAATAAGATTTTATTTCTTCAAATTTACAAATAGCATTCTTCCATAACATTAAAATATATCTATTTTCCAATATACACAACATACGTCCTTTATCGAATTTTCTTACATCTATGTACAAAATTTTACACATTCAAATAAAATTATAACGCACGGTGAAACAATGAAAACATCGAGTGGGTCCACAAAAACCTTAGGAAACAACTGTCACCGTAGATAATAGAAACAAAGGGATAAGATACGAAAAGTTTACATGCTGATGCAACAGCGCAGAGTATCAAATCGGCTATGCAACGAAAGTTATGTCTTTAGTTTGTAGGTAGAAACAGGTGCGAGCAGCATTATTCCAAGTAGTATGGACGAACGAGAGTGGTTTCATAGTTCATGGCGCATCTCCCTTGTTCCAATTATCTATGAGTGTCACACATTAACATAATTATACTCGGCAGAACTTGAAATTTATATTATTAAAAGTCAAATGAAAACTAATTGAGGTGACTTCGATAAACTGCGGAGAATTTCTATTCGTAGCATTAACCCATTGACCTCAAACGACGCCGTCCCAGCGTGTGTACGGCGATGTGTCTTAAAATCAAACGACTGAGGGTCTGATGTCTGTCGGCTTAAAACCCAAAAAGGGATACATTATTGACATCTGTGTTTAAAATTTTAAATGCCAATCGCTCTGTAGATAATTAAGCATTTATTTCGTAGTAATTGGCAGGACTCCGTTTATACAAGTTTTTCCTGGTATTAACGATTGAAATTTTGTTATATTTCAGCTTCATTGATTTTTTTCAAAATGGAGTGTGGTTCGGGAATTGACAAGCTTGTTCGTAAAACGCATGGTGGGCGGCTAACAAGAGCCCAAATGGCAAAAAATATATATTATGGTAATAAGTATGATTAATGTACAACTTTTCTTAATCCAATTATAATAAATGAAGAAAAAAAATTGTTTTTTGAAAAAATAAATTTTTCATATCCTCTTTTAATCATATTATTATTTTTTTCTAAACAATGCATACATTTTTTACATACCTTGATTCAATGCACAAGTAAATTAAAAAAGATTGTTTCGTTTGCATGTTTAGTTTAAAAGTTATGTAAGATTTAGTACACCACTGTACTTAAAACTTTTGGTACAAAATTAATTCGGATGTGAAGGCCAATTTTTTAGCCAAACAATTCGGATGCCAATGGGTTAACACGGTAGTAACAACAAGATGTTATTTCTTGACGATCAGCTTTATAGATTATATTATACGCCATTCGACGAATTGTGCTAATCAGCAGTAACTCAAAGGTTAGTGAAATTTGATTTCAAAAATTCGTTTTTTTTTGTAGGAAACAGAATAATGTATGCGCAGTGTTATACAGTGTATTTTAAAACATATACAAAACAAACATATTAAAATCAAAGAGAAACAAAATTAATACAACCTTTTTTTTACAATAACCTCAAACGGGAGGCCCTGAAGAAAATAATTTCCCCAAGGGCCACTGTCATGTGCCTTGGTTGAGGAGACGAAGGAGTGAACATAGTTCTTGAAGAGACCATGTTTTGGAGTGAGGAAACGCAGTGGCCGGCAAACCGTTCCAGAGCCGAGCTGTTAAAATCAAGAACGAGTTGTAGAAAAAAAACTTTTCTCATGTGATAAATGTTAACTGTGTACAAATTTTGTAGTTCCTAGAAGCATCTTCCATTGAAATACCGGTAGAACAAGGACAGCATTCCCACCTGACGCCTGTGCTCTAAAGATTTTATATTAAAAGTTACAATATTTTTTCTTTGAACCATTTTAGTGTTGCAATTTAAAAAAAAAATTGCACATTCTCAGCGGACTATAACTTTGAGAATGACGACATCTTTGATAGTAAGAAGATTAAAGATGACACATGTTTTACTTTCGTCGTTTGTTTCATTCACACAACGTGAAGACTCTCTCATTATTGATACATAACATCAAGAAAGGGACACTTAATGACAGTTTGGTAAGGACCAAACTATCTAAGCGTCCATTATTCCAACATCATTCCTACCATCTTAAAAAAAAATTCTTCGAGTACAGATAAATAAAAAACGTAAGTTAATATATTTTTAAAAAGTAATATTAAAATACAATATACCAAGATTATTCAAATAAAGCAAAACAACGGATTTTAAAACAATGAAACCCAAATATGCCCATTATGCCAACGCTAGAAACAGTGAAACCCAAATATGCCCATGATGCCAACGCTAGAAACAGTGAAACCCAAATATGCCCATGATGCCAACGCTAGAAACAGTGAAACCCAAATATGCCCATGATGCCAACGCTAGAAACAGTGAAACCCAAATATGCCCATGATGCCAACGCTAGAAACAGTGAAACCCAAATATGCCCATGATGCCAACGCTAGAAACAGTGAAACCCAAATATGCCCATGATGCCAACGCTAGAAACAGTGAAACCCAAATATGCCCATGATGCCAACGCTAGAAACAGTGAAACCCAAATATGCCCATGATGCCAACGCTAGAAACAGTGAAACCCAAATATGCCCATGATGCCAACGCTAGAAACAGTGAAACCCAAATATGCCCATGATGCCAACGCTAGAAACAGTGAAACCCAAATATGCCCATGATGCCAACGCTAGAAACAGTGAAACCCAAATATGCCCATGATGCCAACGCTAGAAACAGTGCAACCCAAATATGCCCATGATGCCAACGCTAGAAACAGTGAAACCCAAATATGCCCATGATGCCAACGCTAGAAACAGTGAAACCCAAATATGCCCATGATGCCAACGCTAGAAACAGTGAAACCCAAATATGCCCATGATGCCAACGCTAGAAACAGTGAAACCCAAATATGCCCATGATGCCAACGCTAGAAACAGTGAAACCCAAATATGCCCATGATGCCAACGCTAGAAATAGAATTTTATGTTTATCGTAAGTGAATTTTCCTCTGAAACAGAATAATTCTGAAATTGGAATTTTATGTTTATCTTAGTGAATTTTCCTTGGAAATAGAATAATTCTGTACAGAGCGTAATGGTGGGAACATGGAATATTATCTTTATCTTAGTGAATTTTCCTCGGAAACAGAATAATTCTGTACAGAGCGTAATGGTGGGAACATGGAATATTATCTTTATCTTAGTGAATTTTCCTCGGAAACAGAATAATTCTGTACAGAGCGTAATGGTGGGAACATGGAATATTATCTTTATCTTAGTGAATTTTCCTCGGAAATAGAATAATTCTGTACAGAGCGTAATGGTGGGAACATGGAATATTATCTTTATCTTAGTGAATTTTCCTCGGAAATAGAATAATTCTGTACAGAGCGTAATGGTGGGAACATGGAATATTATCTTTATCTTAGTGAATTTTCCTCGGAAATAGAATAATTCTGTACAGAGCGTAATGGTGGGAACATGGAATATTATCTTTATCTTAGTGAATTTTCCTCGGAAATAGAATAATTCTGTACAGAGCGTAATGGTGGGAACATGGAATATTATCTTTATCTTAGTGAATTTTCCTCGGAAACAGAATAATTCTGTACAGAGCGTAATGGTGGGAACATGGAATATTATCTTTATCTTAGTGAATTTTCCTCGGAAATAGAATAATTCTGTACAGAGCGTAATGGTGGGAACATGGAATATTATCTTTATCTTAGTGAATTTTCCTCGGAAATAGAATAATTCTGTACAGAGCGTAATGGTGGGAACATGGAATATTATCTTTATCTTAGTGAATTTTCCTCGGAAACAGTCTAATTTGTCTGCTTTTGAGAACAGCTCATATAGATTTCATATTTTGTTTTTTTTTTACTGCCATGGTTAGAAATATGATCTAAAGGGTGATACAACACCACGCTTTAAATTCAAAGTTAACCAAAGAATAATTAAAATGTACCCCTCTATGAAAGCAAAGGTTCTGACCTCAATTTGAGAAAAATTTCTGAAACTTTGAATTTGTTGAATGTTTGTGAATTTTTTAATAATTATTTTTATATGAAATAAAAAAAGTGAAGTAGCTATATTGTTTGTTATAGTACATTTTTGTCTCTTAAAAAGGGTTTTTTTTCATTACCAGTAATTTTAGTTTAGTGTGTAAACGAAAAAACGTTTTTAAAACTTATTGATTTAAAAAATAAAATATTTTAAAAATTTTACGTTTATTTCTAATAATAAAAATTAGAAAGCGTATTTTATTTCCTTTCAAGAACAGTTTTTAGTTTTCAGAAACGTTTAGAAAATACCATTTATTTGGGTTTTATTGAGAAGCGGAAATACACACAAATTCTCCGACTTCCTGACAGCATCTTTAAGAAATATAACTGTTAATGTGCCAGAGGCCTGAAGGGTTAACTTTAACCAAAAGATGAAAAGATTGATAGCGGTGTCTGTGAGCTTTTACGAAATACCTGTTTCCATTTTTAGTATATTTTACATGTACGCCCTCCCTATAGTCCAACACTTTCAGTAATTGGCACGGCGCATTACTCAAATAAAAAATCAAATATTGGTACTCGCTGAATTTTGCTGCGAATGAACAGAATTATTAGAGTTTTTTTTCGGTCCCTTTATAATTTTATTATGCTGCGTACAGACACAAGAAACCGCAAGCGGCGTTTCGCGCCATTTGGGTTGCTTCGTTCCTTTCCCATAAGTGGTATATTCGCTCGGCAGTTTGGTTCGGTGTTAAGACGCACCCCAAGATACAAATTTCCATGAAAATATTTTCCAGCCACGTTAGAAAATGGATAAAGATGAATCCTGAAGCTTTTTGTATATTCCTTCAAAAACGACAGGCGTAGGTTTCACTGTTTTTACTTGCTACGATTAAACGTTACCGGGATGAGTCACTCTTTTCATTTATTCATTGTTTCAGGTTTTTATCAAATTCACAAATTTAACAAAACTGAAATGGGTTCAATAAAAGGCGTGAACCGTTCAAATGTCCAAAAATCAAAACGGCATCGACTGTGACGAGAGTTTGACAAGACCATATCGACCTTAATCCCCATTCAGTTTGAATAATCAAAATAGTACCGTAAATCCATCCTTTTTCCATAAGAATTGTTTTCTCTAAATATGCCTCGTTCTAAATTCGTTCAGAAATAAATAATGCATTATTAAAAAAAATGTGTAAAAAATTATTCTAAATTACATTAATAATACTAAAATTGTTATCGCCATAATAAAATAACAAACATCATAATGATAAAATATGTTTAAAAAACAATTATTTCATTGTTCCAGTCACAAAAAAAAAAACACTTTCTTTAGTTCGGTGCACAAATCATGTTTTTTAAACCTTTTGTAATACCCTGCCCCAATATGAATGATTTCGATCATTTGAGTTTTAAGTCACTAAAATTATGATTGTTATTTTTGTCCATAATGTCGATCACAGTTGCTCCTTTGCAATGCACATTTCGAGGATGTCAATAACGTAGTCTTGGATAACCGAAGATAGAGTTCCGCAGAGTTGTTCAAAGGCCCCGATCAATCTCCGGTAGTCCCAAGTCTCGTCAAGTCCCGACGCATCTCTCGTCAGCACCCCGATATCTCTTTCTCTCGAAACACGTGGACTCTGTGCATCGTACGGGATGCACAAGAGGCGGCTAAACGATTCTGAATTGTGTGATTGCAGGCTACTACACAGCGTCCGGAATCTAGTAGTGCAAGTGGATAACTGGTGAATCTACGTCACATTTGGAATAAATTTCGTGGTACGTGTAATTTATTTTATTTGAGCTTGCATTTTCGAGTGAATCGATTCCATAGTCCAGTCAGTTTCATTGGTTATTTATGATGTAGATTCACCAGTTTCCACAGTGTAATGACAATCACTCCACTTCCAGTGCTACTACTGCCTGTCTTGGGCTCCGTCGGCCAGGGGCCCCATGAGGCCCTCGGGCTCCCAGCGGAGACCTGGCGGGGGGCCATCGAAGCGCTTGATCCGAACCCGCTGGCGGTAGTGATACTCCTTGAGGTAGGCCTTCATCGTCTGCGGCAGTCGGAGCTCGTTGATACCTGGACAGCAGAAGAGAAACAAAACAGTTTTAATTTAAGATTTTGTCAATTTAAAAGGATACTTGTTCATTGTGCCATAAGTGCCCTAATCATTTATTTGGGAGAGAATGGGTACGGCAGCCCCGGTAACTTTTACCTATGATATTCCCATTGGGAGCGAGCGATGAGAGTATAGCCCGAGTGTGTCAGCCCCATCATGGTGGTATCTGGGTTCATGGGGTGGGGTGCTTTCAGGTCTTGACGTGGCGGGTGACCCTTTCCCTCCTGTTATTTGTTTTATGGCTATTCAAGCTTTTCAAAGAAATACATAAAGGAATATTTTAAATGCTTAATATGCCATTCTAAAATTTAAAAACACATTACCCGTAAATTGCAGATTATTCTTGTGAAAATGGCTAAATTCGCTAATGTTTTGAGGTATTTGGCAACGAGTGAATACTGACCGTCATATGTGGTAGATGAAGCGACGACGGCGCGGCACAGGTGCTGCAGCGGGAAGGCGTGCGTGCGACTGAGCGGTGCGGTGAGCATCGGCTCAAAGAACATCACGCAAGCCGGGTCCTTGTAGTGCTCTATCAGCCCTGTAAGCGAACCAAACTATGAAACAATGCTTTAGTGGTAGTCAATTGTCCTGGTGAACCCATCTCCTCCACCCACAGTGATCTTCCTCTGCTTCTCCTGCCAAAGCTTTGCACAACCGCGCCATAATTACCTTGAATGAGTTTTGCTCATATTGGAATAAAAACTATAGCTTGGGAGGTTTATTTTTGTCTTATAAATTACATGTACATATACATATCATAAAGCAATTTAGATAACCATGTGAAACCTCTAGAAACTGTTCAGAAGTTTATCATTAGGATAATGCACCAGAAGATCAAGACATATCCTACCGATCAATTGCTTCAGGAAACTGACATAATGGAACTAAGGCGGATTCCATCAACATGTGCGGAAACTTAAACTGGCTGTCTTTTATATTCAGATTTACAAAATTTTATGATTTATTTTCGCAAAACTTGAATTACACAAACAAATTTTCGTGCACGTACAAAAATTAATTTCGAATTCTTTTTTTGTCGAAAAAATCGAATTACGCGTCTTAACGAATTATCGGGGTTCTACTGTAATTATCTTTTGTGTTTTTTATCAAATATGCAAGTTTTTTGTTATACGCCTTGAAATGTTTTTGTAATGTTATGTTTTCCGGTTGTTTTGTATATTGTTTACAGAGCTTTTCTTTGTGTCTAAATGAAACGATGAATCCGTGGGTTATCCACAGTTTCATTGGTTTAAGCTTTGAAGATATTTTTTGAGATGTAACATTTCTACAGGCATTTATGTGTAAACTCAATTTTTTATCAAATATTTAGCAGCATTCTTCTACGTCGTTACATTGATATATATCATTTCCAATCTTCTGCGTCGTTACATTAACATATATATATATTCCATTCTTCTACGTTGTTACATTGATTGTTGCTAAACAAGATTCCATTCAATGTACCTGCGCTTTCAACATGCTCTTGTGTCCTGTTCAGGGTTGATCAATGCAAAATGAACTCTAAGCAGAATTCTTGCCTGAACAGACTATGCAATAATTACAATAGCGTATTATCCAAGGTTGATATTTTCAGTTGCGAATTGCCAAATACAAGAGGTCCATAAGAAAATATTTCTCTGATGGTTTGTGAATAATAACACAAAACCACTTTTGACAATGTCCAAACTGCTTGTGATACTAGAACTAAAGGACATAATCTCTTACAAATCCCTTTCGCTAAAACAACTTTTGGCCAGACAAAATTTTAGATATTTTGCAACAAGGGCTCTCCCACTAGCCATTAGACTGAACATATATTTTTTTTAATATAAAACAGACATCAAGTCTTGGATCATCAGCCAAGACAGATCCAAGATCAAAAATTTTATAAAACCCCTACATAAGTATGTACTCCAACTAGATGCTGATTAACCAATTTATCATTTATTATTATTATTTTTTTATCATTTTCACATTGTCATTTAATGTAATGAAATCTTATATGTATCAAATAATAAACATTAATTTATGTACTCAATACGTCTGTCTCGACACAGGTATATCCTAGTGAGACAGACATCGAAAAACACCTGTAAAAAAAAAACTTTACATTGATAATAAAAACATTAAATAATGATGTTTATGTCTCTATTGTTTATATCTCTATTATGATTTGATTACATATCTACAACCTCTCTCCAAGACTATATTGATATATATCTTTTCCATTCTTCTACATTGTTACATTGATATATATCTATTCCATTCTTCTACGTCGTTACATTGATATATATCTTTTCCATTCTTCTACATTGTTACATTCATATATATCTTTTCCATTCTTCTACATTGTTACATTGATATATATCTTTTCCATTCTTCTACATTGTTACATTGATATATATCTTTTCCATTCTTCTACATTGTTACATTGATATATATCTATTCCATTCGTCTACGTCGTTACATTGATATATATCTTTTCCATTCTTCTACATTGATATATTTCTTTTCCATTCTTCTACATTGTTACATTGATATATATCTTTTCCATTCTTCTACATTGTTACATTGATATATATCTTTTCCATTCTTCTACATTGTTACATTGATATATATCATTTCCATTCTTCTACATTGTTACATTGATATATATCATTTCCATTCTTCTACATTGTTACATTGATATATATCTTTTCCATTCTTCTACATTGTTACATTGATATATATCTTTTCCATTCTTCTACATTGTTACATTGATATATATCTATTCCATTCTTCTACGTCGTTACATTGATATATATCTTTTCCATTCTGCTACATTGTTACATTGATATATATCTTTTCCATTCTTCTACATTGTTACATTGATATATATCTTTTCCATTCTTCTACATTGTTACATTGATATATATCTATTCCATTCTTCTACGTCGTTACATTGATATACAGGGTGTCCGGAAACTCGTAGTACAAGCGGGAAACTGGTGAATCTACATCACATTTGGAGTCGATTTTGTAGTATATTTTTTTTTGATTTGAGCTTTCGTTATCGAGTAAATCGAGTTTGAAGTTGATTTTTTTTTTTTTTTTTTTTTTTTTAATCAATTTCTTATAAATTATTACTGAAGATCAAAGTACCCAACTAATTAAAACTATTTGAAAGTAAAACAAATGAAGAAACTCGGATTTGAAGCATTATTTTGAAATCATCCTTCATTTAACCCGGTGTAATCATAAAATATTTCTGCTCTGCAGGGTTAAAACATCTGTTGTTCAACCCTAAACACCAGAAAAAAATTTAACCCTAAAATAGCCGAAAAATATATTTTTTTGGTTTTTTTTTTTTTTCGAAAATGCTCAAATCAAAAAACTTTATGTTTTTTTGGGTTCCCCATGTGGTGTAGATTCTCCAGTTTCCCGCTTGTACTACGAGTTTCCGGACACCGTGTATATCTTTTCCATTCTTCTACATTGTTACATTGATATATATCTTCTCCATTCTTCTACATTGTTACATTGATATATATCTTTTCCATTCTTCTACATTGTTACATTGATATATATCTTTTCCATTCTTCTACATTGTTACATTGATATATATCTTTTCCATTCTTCTACATTGTTACATTGATATATATCTTTTCCATTCTTCTACATTGTTACATTGATATATATCTTTTCCATTCTTCTACATTGTTACATTGATATATATCTATTCCATTCTTCTACGTCGTTACATTGATATATATCTTTTCCATTCTTCTACATTGTTACATTGATATATATCTTTTCCATTCTTCTACATTGTTGCATTGATATATATCCTTTCCATTCTTCTACGTCGTTACATTGATATATATCCTTTCCATTCTTCTACGTCGTTACATTGATATATATCCTTTCCATTCTTCTACGTTGTTACATTGATATATATCCTTTCCATTCTTTTACGTCGTTACATTGATATATATCCTTTCCATTCTTCTACGTCGTTACATTGATATATATCCTTTCCATTCTTCTACGTCGTTACATTGATAAATATCTTTTCCATTCTTCTACATTGTTACATTGATATATATCCTTTCCATTCTTCTACGTCGTTACATTGATATATATCCTTTCCATTCTTCTACGTCGTTACATTGATAAATATCTTTTCCATTCTTCTACATTGTTACATTGATATATATCCTTTCCATTCTTCTACGTCGTTACATTGATATATATCCTTTCCATTCTTCTACGTCGTTACATTGATAAATATCTTTTCCATTCTTCTACATTGTTACATTGATATATATCCTTTCCATTCTTCTACGTCGTTACATTGATAAATATCTTTTCCATTCTTCTACATTGTTACATTGATATATATCCTTTCCATTCTTCTACGTCGTTACATTGATATATATCCTTTCCATTCTTCTACGTCGTTACATTGATAAATATCTTTTCCATTCTTCTACATTGTTACATTGATATATATCCTTTCCATTCTTCTACGTCATTACATTGATATATATCCTTTCCATTCTTCTACGTCGTTACATTGATAAATATCTTTTCCATTCTTCTACATTGTTACATTGATATATATCCTTTCCATTCTTCTACGTCGTTACATTGATATATATCCTTTCCATTCTTCTACGTCGTTACATTGATAAATATCTTTTCCATTCTTCTACATTGTTACATTGATATATATCCTTTCCATTCTTCTACGTCGTTACATTGATATATATCCTTTCCATTCTTCTACGTTGTTACATTGATATATATCCTTTCCATTCTTCTACGTTGTTACATTGATATACACGGTGTCCGGAAACTCGTAGTACAAGCGGGAAACTGGAGAATCTACACCACATGGGGAACCCAAAAAAACATAAAGTTTTTTGATTTGAACATTTTCAAAAAAAAAAAAAAAAAACCAAAAAAAAATATTTTTCGGCTATTTTAGGGTTAAAGTTTTTTCTGGTGTTTAGGGTTGAATAACAGATGTTTTAACCCTGCAGGGCAGAAATATTTTATGATTACACCGGGTTAAATGAAGGGTGATTTCAAAATAATGCTTCAAATCCGAGTTTCTTCATTTGTTTTACTTTCAAATAGTTTTAATTAGTTGGGTACTTTGATCTTCAGTAATAATTTATAAGAATTTGATTAAAAAAAAAAAAAAAAAAAAAAAATCAACTTCAAACTCGATTTACTCGATAACGAAAGCTCAAATAAAAAAAAATATACTACAAAATCGACTCCAAATGTGATGTAGATTCACCAGTTTCCCGCTTGTACTACGAGTTTCCGGACACCCTGTATATCCTTTCCATTCTTCTACGTCGTTACATTGATATATATCTTTTCCATTCTTCTACATTGTTACATTGATATATATCTTTTCCATTCTTCTACATTGTTACATTGATATATATCTTTTCCATTCTTCTACATTGTTACATTGATATATATCTATTCCATTCTTCTACGTCGTTACATTGATATATATCTTTTCCATTCTTCTACATTGTTACATTGATATATATCTTTTCCATTCTTCTACATTGTTACATTGATATATATCCTTTCCATTCTTCTACGTCGTTACATTGATATATATCCTTTCCATTCTTCTACGTCGTTACATTGATATATATCCTTTCCATTCTTCTACGTTGTTACATTGATATATATCCTTTCCATTCTTCTACGTCGTTACATTGATATATATCCTTTCCATTCTTCTACGTCGTTACATTGATATATATCCTTTCCATTCTTCTAGGTCGTTACATTGATAAATATCTTTTCCATTCTTCTACATTGTTACATTTATATATATCCTTTCCATTCTTCTACGTCGTTACATTGATATATATCCTTTCCATTCTTCTACGTCGTTACATTGATAAATATCTTTTCCATTCTTCTACATTGTTACATTGATATATATCCTTTCCATTCTTCTACGTCGTTACATTGATATATATCCTTTCCATTCTTCTACGTCGTTACATTGATAAATATCTTTTCCATTCTTCTACATTGTTACATTGATATATATCCTTTCCATTCTTCTACGTCGTTACATTGATATATATCCTTTCCATTCTTCTACGTCGTTACATTGATAAATATCTTTTCCATTCTTCTACATTGTTACATTGATATATATCCTTTCCATTCTTCTACGTCGTTACATTGATATATATCCTTTCCATTCTTCTACGTCGTTACATTGATAAATATCTTTTCCATTCTTCTACATTGTTACATTGATATATATCCTTTCCATTCTTCTACGTCGTTACATTGATATATATCCTTTCCATTCTTCTACGTCGTTACATTGATAAATATCTTTTCCATTCTTCTACATTGTTACATTGATATATATCCTTTCCATTCTTCTACGTCGTTACATTGATATATATCCTTTCCATTCTTCTACGTCGTTACATTGATAAATATCTTTTCCATTCTTCTACATTGTTACATTGATATATATCTTGCCATTCTTCGTAGTTACTTTATATTTTTATGAGAGCATTTACATTAATACTAAAGTTATGTACATCAGTCATATTTAGGATAATTGCAGTTGGTAAAGGAAAGTTCTGATTTTTGTAATTGTATTTAAATATGCATGCAAAATGATCCGTTATAGATGTATTTATTACGGCAGATGTTATATTTTGTGTATCTCTGATATTTGTAAATAAGTGATTGATGCAGGAAGGGGGTTGTCCGAGAATGTTTCTAGTGATCTATTTAGATAATTATCTTTATCGTTAGAGGAGTAGTCATTAACAATATTTAAATTTATATCTCCGACATTTATATTTTTTTTAGTTTTATGATGTCGTAATATATTTTTTAATTCTTGTATGTGAGCGTAAGAACCGAAGAATCTGTGTGAAATTATTTTTAATTTTTTTTCGATTGTTTTCTGTTTACCAGATAATGAGATTGATGACATTGTCATACATAATAATACTAAGATTCACAGCCAAAACTATTGCAAATCAAACTGTACAGTACTAAAAACAACAAATAAAATTAAATATCTAGGAGTAATTATTGATAAAAATCTGAAATGGAAGGAACAAATAAGTCAAGTAGTAAACAAAATTAGAAAATTAATATATATATTTTTAAGAATTAGAAACTTTCTGTCGATAAAAAATCTATATTTAATTTACTATGCCTTAGTTCAATCCACTTTACAATACGCTATTATTAGTTGGGGATCCGCGTATAAATGTAACCTTCTTCCAATTGAAATTATACAAAGAACAATTATTAAAATTATATTAAAAAAATCCTTTGACTACCCAACAGAACGCCTGTTTGAAGAATTTCAAATTTAAAGACCTATATATTAAAAACTCACTAATCCAAATTATAAAAGAAAAAGATAAATATCAATTTTTAAATGAAAACAGAACGCGACTTAGACATGTTTTTCTATGCCCAAAACTAAATACGTCTTTTGCACAACATTATTATACTTCCCAGTTAACCCTTTCAGCCCCAGTGTTAATTCAAATTAACATGAACTTTGTGAATTTTTTTACCGTAACTGTAGCGATTTAGAAAAGCCATGTTTTCGTTTTCTTATAGTTTGTAGTCTTTTCTGTGGCGTCTATTTTTTCCGCTCCGTTGAAATCCTTATTCCCGCCACAACAACGATCAATATTTTGACATCTGCTGATTGTAAGTTTCATCGAATTTCTGCGGTCATTGATTACTTAATTTAAGGTGAGATATCAATATTTTCTACTCGAATTACAAATATTTTCACTCATAAAGATGTGTTCTATAATAATAACATCAGTTCAATTCACTGATCACAGTCATTTCCCAGAATATTGTAAATGAATCTCAATGTTCATTCAAATTAACACTGGTAGTGAGGGACATGTTTTCGACTAGTATGGCGAATTTTTAAAGATTTATTATCCTAGATTATTTCTTTATTTATGAATGAATTTTAGTTAAAATGTTATTTGTTTGTACCTTAGTGATTATCACTACATTGTCAATGTGCATTTTTGACATAAAGCAGTTATTTGTATTACTTTTGTGTTATGTTTATTTTACGTTACTATGTAAAAAATACCCTCTGACGCCCAATGTTAATCCAAATTAACATAGAAAAATTTCTAAAAAAAAAAAAAAAATTAAATGCCAAAAATTTTCAAATAATTTTCTGAGGTATTATCAAGCATTACATATTTTATATGTGTGGAAACAATAATGCGGGTGTGAAAGGGTTAAGAACTTTTTTCAATCATCTACCAGAAGAAATCAGAAGCATTAATGATAAAACCCAAATACTGCTCTCTGTCAAGAGACACTTTAAAAATATTCTGAAAAAAAAAAACTACTGTCACTTAATTAATCTCACAAATATCCTTAGTTTTCCATAACTTCCTTTCTTTTTTAAAATTTAATATATTAATATATTATCCTTCACTACTATCAAAAAAATACTACAGCAAACATACATTTATGTACAATGAATTATTTAAGTACTAACTAACAACATTTATGTACACTCCCCTTCCATACACAAGCAAATGCTTTCAATGGAAGAGTAGTAAAAAGACCCAAGATGTAAAATGAATTATGTACCATGTAAACATATTATTAAAAATAAAAAATAATTACAAAAAAAAAATGTATATTTTACGTTTATGTCATAAGACGTTTTCCCAGAAAAGCTTACGTTATCTTAAATAAAAAATAAACGTTCAGAAGACGATTCTTAAAAAAATATATGTACATGAACATAAATATGTTTTATTATTTCTATCTAAATACGAATAAATACCCTACACAAAAATTGTTCTAAAAGAAATGAAGGCTTTGAAAGCTTCCATTGAAATTTAATTAGGAGGGTCACAGATAATTTATTTTGTGAACGTCCCGAGAGGCTGCGCAAACGATTCTAATATATTTTTAATACACCTTCTTATGGCATATCAAAAAAAATTCAGCTAGGGAGAAATTCCAATGTCACCAGTGCACAATCGATTTGCCGATGGGTAAAAATTCTTGTCGCTGGTGCACAATCGGTGTTCCAGAGGTTAAAACAAGAACTGCCTACGTAATGTGCGATAATCGCGTAGACCATCGACACATGGGTTAGATTATAATGGTTATGCAGGTTTGTGCCTAGGCAAATTAACGCTCCGTTCGCTGAACCAAAAAGATAGGTATTCGCGAATGTGACTTACGGAAGAGTTGGTTGTGATGTTTGATGATATGGTTCTTTTGGCAGCGCTCGTATGGTGGAGGAATTCACAGGCACTCGTATAAGATTGAACTAATTATAACTCCGGCTAAAAATCGAATTGACACATCGGTTGTTTTCTCGGTACGGTGTTTTCGTCAACTGTCATTAACTGACGTTTTCGCTACGGCGCGGGCGGCTCGATAGAACTTAAAGCCACACTGCGCAGATTCAAACCAGTAAGATTTGAATCGTAGCCTCCTTATTGGTTGGAGCGGAAAAAGCGTTAAAACAATTCAGCGTCACGAAACAAAAATGGCAAATAATCTGAAGAGCTCCAAGCAGATGTCGCTGGTGTAGTTGGATATCATTTACACGGTGCAACAGCTACGTGATGCGGTTTAAAATATATTGATTTAGCCCCTAAAACCTCCGACATTTTGCAATGTACTTCTCATGTGAGAACTGTCGGAATGAAGGTTCTTGAAGTTTGTTTCAGACGAAAGATTCTTTCAGATTTTAGTATTGCAAACCGATGTATGCAATTAAAAATGATAAAATTTTGAATGCAAACATAGAAAAAGATTTAACTAGCTGTCACTTCACCTAAAATAAACATTTGCTAACCTTGACAATTATTTTTCAAATGCTAAATGAGAGTTGACGGTAAATTTTTTATGCAGTATTCTCTCTTTCTAACATGTTTAAATTTTTTCTCACCATAATACAAAATGAGATAGCATAACTTTCATGTGACCGTGTCTGGCTGGGAGGTACATGGTAGGTACATACCCAAAAAGACTGTAATGATCTTACCTGTGACCGTGCTGGCTGCGTACACGCCAGGGTCGTGCGAGTCGAAGCTAAACTTGTGGTTGAACTGCTCGATGCGCGCGTGCAGAGACCGCCCATACTTGCGAAAGGACACGGAGAACAGGTACTCCTCCTGAGCCGAGTCGCGGAGAAGGAATGTGCCTGGAACAAATCATCAAATTATTCATTTAGTTATTTATTCAAATTAAAAGTTTAAAAACTACAGTAGGGTAAAGTAGACTATGATTGGCCGTCACTAGTGATTGGCCACTCTCATTTTGACCTTTTTCTAACGTATAACAGACGTCGCTATTAATTTGATGAAAACTGCCGAAACAGCCAAGAAATTGAAAAGTGAAATGTACTATCATTAAATAACTCTAATGCATTTAAATGCACCAACAAAACTTGATGAAAAATGCATGAATTTAGTAAAAAAAAGAAAAATGCAGGAAATATCGATGAATTTGCTAAAATAATTAAATTTCGTGTTATGTATTTAAATTTCCAAGTGACCGGACAAAAACCCACACCCGCATTATTGTTTCCACATATAGGCCAGTCAATAAAGGTTCAAAATGAGGCTAACCCAAGCATTAATTCCCCCGTCGATGAAATTTTTGCAGTCACGTGGAGTATCATTTAGGGATGACGAATGACAAGAGATCCAACAAAATATTTAACGGGAAGTTAGTTATTTTTAGCAAAAACTGAAAAAAAATTATAACTCTCGCTGGAAAAGTATTTCTTTCGAGAACTCTTCACATATTGTTAGTATTAATTAATATCCACCTGATTAAATAGAAATCCAACAATATTTTTGTAGGGAAAGTGTTTTTTTTTAAAGAGATTTGTTTTTTAATTCTATTGTTACCGGGAAAATTATTCCCTCCAATTTTTGATCACGGAGTGTCTTTATATTGGTGTTTGCTTTATTTAATCAATAGATCCAACATTTTTTTCTTTTGGAACATGCTTTTTTGATATCAGTCAAAAATATCGCTCCGGAAAAATCACCCGTCCAATTTTTTTACGCCAAGTTGATGGGATAGCTATGTAAAAACGATTTCTGCAAAGATCCAACAAAATTTTGAACGGCAACCTATTTTTTTAAATTAATTTCGAACGCACGCTCATTTCGCGTGATTTTTTGATGAACGGGAGCCCGCGGGGTAAGGGGAGGGGTGGGGCTAGTCGCACGGGGGGATAGCGAGCCGTTCGGCGCGGGATATAGCTGACCGCTGCCCGCGGGGTAAGGGGAGGGGTAGGGCTAGTTCCATTCGGGACTACGCTACGCGTTTGACGGCCGCTTCTAGAGTCTGTGTAAAATTAACAAAGGGCAAATTGCATGGTTTATTGACAACGCTTCGTATATCTGCTTTCGATTCGAGCTTTTAAAACCACAATTCCTTATGGATTAATAAATCCAATATGGACTTTTTGTAAATTCCATTTTTATTCGAAAAAGAATCTGAACTCATCAATTTTATCAATAAATTGATTACACTTTTCAAAAAACTTTTTTTACATAGTTACATTGAAAAGAAAAAAAACATGACAATACTTCTATTAAAATCGAAAATAAAGTTGGCAGTTAATAAGTTAATAATTAATAACACAATTCTGAAACGAATTGATATTTGCCCTGAAACCGGGTAAAAACCATAAAAAAATGTTGCTTTATGATAAGGGTTGGCACATTCAACGATAATTAAAATACATTTTTATTAATAATTTAATTCATAACAAAACATAACACACTTTGGTAAATTTGATTTGATTTGGTAAAATTTGGTAAATTTGGAATTCCGCTTCACGGTAAATATGGAATGTTTATTTGAATTGATACTTGAATTTAGTTATATTATTACTAAAAGTGACTCTTAATGTTAAGGAAAACCTAAAAAAATATACACTTCAAATTTTTATTTCGTTTTAATTATTTCACATATACGATAATACACCGGTCGTCAACCAAAATCATAACGCCATATTACATTTGTTCGCGAGATTTCAAAGCAACTACAAAGTAATATGTCATTTGCTGGAAATACCAACCAAACAAAATAAATCTGAATCCTAGTAAAAAAGCGAAAGTATCTCCTATATTCTTCTCCCTTCCAATTATTGCAATACGCCTAGAAACAAAACGATGTTTACGTTATTGTTCCTATAAGTATGTTTTTTATGTACCTGCCTACTTGTAGACGTAAAACGAGATCAGTTGACTGTCGAATTGTGTGTGATGATAACAAGTAATATGTTTTGATTTCTGTATTTTTGTACTGAATTGTATGCCACTCAATTTCAGACTTTCAATCAGTTTTTATTTGGCGCATGGATTTAAAATTACCATTGAGGCAAGTACCTGCAAACATTAAAATAAATAAATATAATATATATTTATTTCAAGCTTATTCCAGGTGAACGGGTCGGATATACAAAAGTGGGATAATAATAATGTAGTTCTTATAATTTCTTTAAGAACGTATCTCATTGCCCCTAAAATAATATATTTTACCTAATTTTGTAGTAAATATGTAGATAGTTTTACGAAGAAAGATAATAATAATTTTTATTCTGGGATTCAGTTTGCCAGCAAAAAATTTCTATGCAAAAAAAAGAAAAATCGAGTGGGACTTTTTATTTTTGGTATTGTTTAATGATGTTTGTCGTTTTTTATAGGAAAAAGCAACATATTGAATAGCCAAGATGTCTTCCAGAAAAAGGACCGAACTTTGGTGTTACTTTTCTGAAGTAGATGGAGGGATGCATTGCTCCACAATTTAGAAATGGGAGTTAAAAAATAAACATCCGACTATTCCTCTCCAGGTCCAGCGCCCTGCGCCTTCCGTGTCCTTTGCGGCACCCATCTCAACGATTTTATTAGTGACTTGTAAAATTACTTTTTATTTTTGTTCGTAAAATAACATATTTATTATAAAGTTTGTAATATGTTTATTTTGTGTAACGACATATTGTTTTTTACTAAAGTTACTCCAAAGCTCTCCTCGCTTTAAGAACTCTGTGCTATAAAGTGTAAAGCTTACAAATACAGGTTTTCTAAGTAAAGTTATAAATGTACTTCTGCAATGTACAAAATAAATCCCTATATTTGATATTTTTTGTGTGTTTATTTAAAATGTTTTTTTCAAAACGAACACATTTATGTGAATGCGAAAAAATGGTTCATTATTGCTTTCTTTAAGTTTCCTAAATGTGAGCAATCTAGGTACAAAACCAAAATGAAGTGTCGAATCAAGGAATTAAATGAATAAATTCGATGAATTAGTTCACTTGACCATGTGAATAAGAATGAATTGATTCATTATTGTGAATGAATCTGCCCATGTCTAGTACTAACCGAAGCCACCGCGTGGAAAGGCTCGGTCATTAGTCCGCCGTTTCCCATAGTCAAGCCTATTATTCGATCCCCTCCCATATGTTTTCTTAAATACATTGGCATCAATATTTTAAATTATGACAATAGTAGTGAAAATGATTTGCAAAGTGAACAACCATCTTCTTCAAAAAAATCCAAGTTTGCAGCGTAATTATTTCATCCGAATTAATTCAACAAACCTTTTTTGAAACACAGATTTTTTTTTAATATTAACAGCTAATTTAATTTTTTTCCTCGCAATTAACACATTATGTGGGACATGTTATTTGTTTTATCTAGATTCTAGATAGTATGAAAATATTTCTTATGATCTTATTGTGAAAAAAATGTGTATTTTAAAATGTAGTTCTATTTCTATATTTTTTCTATCTTCTGTTTCTATAATAACAAAAATAATATCAACCTTTGTACCTTATTTTATTGTATTTTTGTTTTATTTTTTGGTCAGTTAGTAAATGATCTCTAATTTTAGTTTCGCAGAGTAATGTTTTTAACGTGTAAAACTTTTTTTCATATTATAATAGATTTTGATTCAACAATAAAACGTTAAAAATAAGAACTGATCCCAATTGTTGTCATTGTATTGTAGTTACCTATAATGTCTTATAATTAATATTATTATTCCACACTAACTACACCCATTTAATTTTCTGTCACATAAATAGGCAGTTGTCAAAATAATGAATTGGTTAAAATAACATTATATTATGCAAGTATTTTAAAATTAAAATTGATATTATAGAAGCTTTACGTCTCTTTCATTGGTTTTAACAACGCTTTCGGAAATGCCTGTTTGTGTTGCTTTTTATTGAGAATTTGAGAATTATGAAACAACCTCATTTACAATGCCACAATAATTTAAAAATATATATTGAGTTTGTTTATATTGCACTTCGCATATAAACCACTAGTAAAATTTAATTTAATTCTATGGTTACTATAAAACACCTTTACAGTAATAGAAACAGATTTTGTGTAAAACATTCATTCTTCCATTGAGGTATAATATTCAATGCATTTTTCACATTTTCGGACAACCAAACACAAAAAACATCAAGTCGGCTTCCCACCCCTCCCCAAGTCCCCACCGCGGCTTACTCGGCGGGCAGCGGTCAGCTATATCTCGCGCCGAACGGCTCGCTTGCCCCCCGTGCGACTAGTCCCACCCCTCCCCTTACCCCGCGGGCTCCCGTCTATCAAAAAATCACGCGAAATGAGCGTGCGTTCGAAATTAATTTTAAAAAATAGGTTGCCGTTCAAAATTTTGTTGGATCTTTGCAGAAATCGTTTTTACATAGCTATCCCATCAACTTGGCGTAAAAAAATTGGACGGGTGATTTTTCCGGAGCGATATTTTTGACTGATATCAAAAAAGCATGTTCCAAAAGAAAAAAATGTTGGATCTCTTGATTAAATAAAGCAAACACCAATATAAAGACACTCCGTGATCAAAAATTGGAGGGAATAATTTTCCCGGTAACAATAGAATTAAAAAACAAATCTCTTTTAAAAAAAACACTTTCCCTACAAAAATATTGTTGGATTTCTATTTAATCAGGTGGATATTAATTAATACTAACAATATGTGAAGAGTTCTCGAAAGAAATACTTTTCCAGCGAGAGTTATAATTTTTTTTCAGTTTTTCCTAAAAATAACTAACTTCCCGTTAAATATTTTGTTGGATCTCTTGTCATTTGTCATCCCTAAATGATACTCCACGTGACTGCAAAAATTTCATCGACGGGGGAATTTTTGCATACCTCAAACTCTTTATTGATTGGCCTAATATATAAAATATGTAATGCTTGATAATACATCAGAAAATTATTTGAAAATTTTTGGAATATAATTTTTTTTCGTTTTAGAAATTTTTCTACGTTAATTTGGCTTAACGTTGGACATCAGAGGATTTTTTTTTAAATAGAAAGGTAAAATAAACATAACACAAAAGTAATACAAATAACTGTTTCATGTCAAAAATGCACATTTACAATGTAGTGATAATCTCTGAGGTTTGAAATAAATGACATTTTAACTAAAATTCATTCAGAAAATTTCGACCGGTCGGTGGCCGAGTTGACATCGCGTTTTGGTACCACCCAGGCGTAGTGTGTTCAATTCCTCGGCTGGCTAAGTCCTCCATCACAACACAAGCAACATTTTCAGCTTACTGTGGTGGTAGTAGGAGATTTTCAAATATTGTCAGGTTATTCGTAACCCGGGAATGTTTGTCTTTCTTTAAAAGAAAAAAAATAAAGAAATAATCTAGGACAATAATCATTAAAAATTCACCGTACTAGTCGAAAATATGTTCATCACTACCAGTGTTAATTTGAATGAACATTGAAATACATTTACGATATTCTGGCAAATGACTGTGAACAGTGAATTGAACTGATGTTATTATTATTTTTTTTATTTTTTTTTTTTTTTTTACAGTATTACCGCACAAGAGTCCCAACTGCTCCCGTCTGGAGCCAGTGAGACTATGGCATCCCCAATTGGGGTATGTTGTGAGGCTGAGGGTATTGGGGAGGGGAGGGAGATGGGGAAGAGGAAGGTGGGGAAGTACCTGGCTATTCAGATCTGGTCACCAAACACGGCTAAAGCCATTTCAAGCAACGTTTCAATTCTGAATGGTGGTCTTACACCAGGGCGATACTGAGAGTATCTTCCACTCTGGAACGTGCCGCAAATATACTATATATTATTTTTAATTAATTAATTGTGAAATAACACAAATTAATCAAATAAAATTTATTTGCGCACGCCGGGTTCGAACCCGCGACCTTCGGATCTGTAGTCAAAAGCGTATACCACTAGACCACGCCGGCCGTCAAATTATATATATTATAATAGGATCCTACAAGCACCACTTGTAGGATCCGAGTCGGCCGTAGGAGTAATTACATATATGATAGGTGGGTCAAATCCCAGCACCGCAAAGAATGGGAGAGGTCACCTGGAATGAGACAATCCAAAGTACTCATACAAGGACCAGACCCTAGACGAACCAAGAAACTACTCGATATGGTCAGAAACTCACTGAGGGAACTGGTAGGACTACTAACGGGACACTGCCATCTCAGGAGACACATGCAGATATTGGGAGTGGAAAACACCAACAGATGCAGGAAATGTGAAGAGGATGAAAAGACTCCAATTCACCTATGGTGCCAATGTCCTGCCCTGTTGGGAACTAGGCTCAGATACCTGGGGAGACATACAGTAGAACCAGAAGACATAGCCACATACCCAATGACAACCCTGGTGAACTTTATTAAAGGGAAAAAGTACCTCCACTAAGGATTTTAAATGTATGTCTTTTTGTAAGAAAAAAAAAGTTGGAATTTCGGAAAAAGTTATTTATCTTTTTTGCTCCTACCATCATGTAGAATCACCTCCCGAAGTGACTGCACTTTGACCCCGGACACCCTGTATACTAGTGGGCCCGGCCAGACATCACAGACGTCCTGCCACAGACCGCCTTCTATGAAGACCGCATTTTATATAGACCTCATTTTATGTACACTGCATTTTATCTGTTGTATGATATTTTATGCATTTGACATGAATACATGCGCAAGTCACATCCATCGCAGATATTGTTTTGACGTTTCATTTAATATTCAATCATTTCAGCAGATTGTGATTATTGTTCAGTATGATAGGAAATAAGTAAAAATGCCACCGGTACCGTTATACTCTTAATCTTTCTTTATCTGTGGTGTGTATTTACTACACATTGCTTCTAATAACTTTAATAACTCTATAAATATTATAAATTCTGGGTTCAGATTTTAGGTATTCCTCCGTTATACATTTATGCACTGATATAAAAAATAATATTTTACATAGTTTTCAAATTCAATTAAAAATCAGAGATTTTTGTTAAAAATCGGAAACAAATACACCAATACAATCAACCGTGTGATACTAAATACGCGAAGAGTGTGCGAGGAAATGACACGCTATTGATGTCCCGCTTTAATTCGCTATGCGGGAACATGAGACATCCACACGTCTGCAGTTGTATTTTGATTTAGACCATCGATACCTACGACCGCACAGCTGTGTGTGTGCCAGCCGCTAGCCTGTCGCTCGCGAATCGTCGTTAGATGTGGACCCCTCGCACGTTTCTTTAGCATTTGCCGATGGTTTTTTCATGTTTTCAGCAATTAAATTACAATTATTATCAAGTTTGATACAAAATATAATAAACATAATCGATTAGCTATGAATATTCATATTTTCCCGATATTAAATCGCTTATTTTGAGATGTGTATTGACTACACAGCACCGGAACGCGTTGATTTTTTTACCACAGTAAGGGAAAAGTTAAAACTGCCTCTAAGTGCCTTTCACAGTTTGACAGATTTAAGTACAAATACAATCCATACAAAACACTTTCGATTTATTTATTTTTTTATTTTTTTTTTATTCTTCTCATATTCAAGTGTAATAAATAAAATCACAATTCTTAATAGATAATGAATAAAAATTAAATGTTATGAACGAGGTAAATTAAGATTGATTCTCAAGTCAATATTGTTGTTTTAAATTATTTTAACGAATTTTAATTAATGTAGTGTGATGTCAATCCGTCTTTTGAAATGAATTACGACCCATTTTTACGATAAAAAAACTTAAAATAGCATAAAAAAATATTGAGGAGGGTGTAGAGAAGTTAAAATTGGTGGTTTTATGTATTTTTGGATGAAAAAACATTTAAAACTAATAATTTACCTATCGGGTTCAAAATTATCCTATGTTTCAAGCTGGAACCAAATACAGTGAAACCCGAATTTTACGTCCCCGGATTTAACGTTTTCTCGCCAATTACGCGTAATTATTTCAGTCCCGATATATTTTAGTACATTTGATACTCGCTTTTTACGTTTTTTTTCCCGCAATTTACGTCGAAAATATTCAAAAAATGTTAGTTTCGCGGGCTTGACACGGCCGTGCCGTAATTGGTCGGCTTACGGCGCGCAACGCGGTGATTGGCCGACATATTTCAACTTTAGCCGGCCGTGCCGTGATTGGTCGAGGTACGGTGCATAACGCGGTGATTGGCCGACATTTTTTAATTTTAGCCATGTGTAAAATACTGTAGCATCATTTGTTGGGTTTATTTACGCATCTGTCATTCGGTTTTCAACTCGATTTGTGAAGCTTCTTTCTGACATTATTCGCGATCATCATAACTATTTCTGACATTATTAATTTTTTTAAATTAAAAATGTGTTTTTCTCCAATACCCCCCGTGATATACAGGATTTTTTAAAAATAAAAAGTTCTTTTCTTCAGTATCCCTAATATATAATGTATACACAATTTTTGTAATAAAAAATAAAATTCAATACCCCCCATTTACATTTTCCCTCCGTTTAGGTTTTTTTTTTTCAGTCCCTTAAAAAACGTAAAATAGGGGTTTTACTGTAATAACAAAACAGGTATTACCTTCTGGCTTGGCTTCTAAAAGTCTCTCTGCTTCATATCGGTCCATCTTGCCCCAGTAGAAGCTACAGTTGTTGATGGCTCTCAGATCGGGTACCAGACAATGTATGAAGTCAACCTGAAATGTGTTTTGTGGGTTGAAATTTTAAATTTATATATGACAATTGGTATTCTAACATAATCAGAGAGCATTCCGCTGATGCGCTCACAGCTAATTTCATTTTCATCTGAAAACGGGCGCGGAGCCGTTCCTCTGAATGAGCAGGCAGCATTCCGCTGATGCGCTCACAGCTAATTTCATTTTCATCTGAAAACGGGCGCGGAGCCGTTCCTCTGAATGAGCAGGCAGCATTCCGCTGATGCGCTCACAGCTAATTTCAGTTTCATCTGAAAACGGGCGCGGAGCCGTTCCTCTGAATGAGCAGGCAGCATTCCGCTGATGAGCTCACAGCTAATTTCAGGTTTATATAAGTTTAACAGTAATTGAATTGATTTAGGACGGTTTGTTTCACAGAATTTGAACAATTCATCAAATTTCAAAGAGTGAAGGTTCTATCCAAGTTCTGTTATTATTTCAGTTTTCTAAAGCAACTGGCCAATTGTGATATACTAATAAATGAACCTTCCCAGAAGTTGAAAATCAACTTTGAAATTTGATGAATTGTTCAACAACCCGTCCTTAAATCTCTAAATAGTATGAAATAAAGTCCCTATCCAAATCTGTCTGTTTGTGTGAATGGATGAAATGTTGTGAAAGTTAGTTCCATGCTTCCACTACTCTATATTAGCAGAATGGATGAAATGTTGTGAAAGTTAGTTCCATGCTTCCACTACTCTATTTGCAAGAAAGTGTTTCCTAGGATTGGATCCAAAAGGTGTCCACGGAGATTTATATTTCTGTTGGTGGTGAAGATGCATTGTATGCCAGAGCAACCATAATGTCCAGATTAAATCTCAAGCAAGTCACCCCTTTAACGTTGGTAACCTTAGTTCCTCCAGTCTATCAGCATACTGCCGGTATTTTGGTAATGTTGGATAAAATAAAGATGAAAAGGTAAACCCGTTTTACCTGAGTGTGAATTCTGGGCGGGAGTCGAGTCTGCTGAACCGCCAACTTCTGTTGTTGGAAGAGCAGGGTGCGCAAGTCCCCCGGGCTCTGGATCACCTGAAAATACCGCACCATAATCAAAAACTTTATAAAAACGTTTGCTTTGTGATCACCTACGCCATTGGTTCCCGGTGAAGTTTGATATTGTTTGCGCAATACATAGGGGATTGTTAGGTATGCATCCACAGACTTAATGGACAAGTGTAATGTCAATACAAAATCCTGCAAATGTCCCTTTTACCCATCCCAAAATGTCACCATAATATAATGATAGTTGCGACACACGTAAAATCGGACGAGTGGCGTCAGTTGCTCATCAGAGTTCGTAGTGATAGCTAATATCAGACAGGGCGATTATATATTTGTGAAGTGAAATCATCCAAAACTCCTGGAGACGTGTGGTAATCTTCAACAGGTGAGTCCATCTTACCTGCATTCCAATCTGGGCTTATCTTGTGCTCCAGAAGCCCAGATTTATACCTTTTTGACTATTGCACTGTCCATCGGGTTTGTCGGATGCATAAATCGTCCCATAACCTAGCATTCGGTGTAGTTTGGACTGGTCCTTTGAGCGTGTGGCATAGGGCTTTGCTCTGCACCACCTTTAAAAATATAGTGGAGTCGCAGATTCGCGATACCAGATAATATGTTAGCTGAAAATATTGTTTGCTCTGCAACGACCTTGACAGTTCACCTAGTACGACAAAATTGGTCAGGGTTTTTACTTTTTATAATGTGAATATTGTCTATATGTCGAGTCCTAACTGCTCCCAATCGCCTGGAGCCAGCATTACAGTAATACATGCATTCGCATGACGTGTTTGACACAAAATTCTGTAATTTTCTATATATATTAAAATGAATGTTTGTTTGTTTGTCCCTTACAGACTCAAACCACTTTATAAAAGAGTGTTTTTTTATTTTTTTTTTATTTTAAGGGCGGAGACGGTTTACACATAGTTCCCGTGAGCACTTAGGCCATAGGCCCATTGTGGTATCTCCCATTTTACCTCATTCCTTTAACAACAACCCAGTCCCTTTAATAAAGTTCCCCAGGGTTGTCATTGGGTATGTGGCTATGTCTTCTGGTTCTACTGTATGTCTCCCCAGGTATCTGCGCCTAGTTCCCACCAGGTCAGGACATTGGCACCATCGGTGAATTGGAGTCTCTTCATCCTCTTCACATTTCCTGCATCTATTGGTGTTTTCCACTCCCAATATCTGCATGTGTCTCCTGAGATGGCAGTGTCCCGTTAGTAGTCCTACCAGTTCCCTCAGCAAGTTTCTGTCCATATCGAGTAGTTTCTGTCCATATCGAGTAGTTTCTGTCCATATCGAGTAGTTTCTGTCCATATCGAGTAGTTTCTGTCCATATCGAGTGATTTGAATGGAAGAAGAAGTCGGAGACACCCCGAGGAAGACTTAATGCATTATCTCTGCATTCGTCGAAAACCGCACATTCGTTATGACGTAGAAAACGCCTTGTCTGGTAAAATGGCTGTCACCAATGTTGCCCGGTATGATGGCAACGCCGCCGAATTTACAAATAAAAACGAACATGCTGTTTTGCCAGCAAATCTAAAACGGCACATTATAAATTATTTTAGAAAATTTATTATAATTACGTTACTAATCATAATTTTTTTTGGCAATAAAAAAAAACAATGAAAATACTATATACAATACAGAAATAATAATAACCTGTATGTGCGGACGGTAACCAGGCGGTGGCTCCACTCCTTCAAATATCTCCCAGGCCCGGCGAATCCTGGCTCGCTCCTCGCAATCCTGTTCTGCCGTCCACCTGAAATCAGACACCGTCTCGGGTACAATCCTCCGCTAGCCACATCCCGTAACAAGTTTGTCTCCGTCACCCACAGCTGACTGTTTTATCTCTCGGCCTGCTGGACCAACTTGCCAATGGTCATTTGAAAAGAAATTTGATTTGAAAAGAAATTTGAATAGATATTTTTCCTAAAAACCTCAAAATCAGAAATTGTTAAAATAGATTACGAGAATTCGCCTTTACAAAGTTTGACACGTCAGCACAACGAACAAACAAAACGGCGGCTGCAAAAGGTTCAAATCGACGTTACAACCTTGTAAAATTAATGAAAGCTTGATGTAGAACTTCATCATACAAATATCTACGGAAATACAAGACAGGTATGGCTTTGAAAATTATTTTGGTTATAGAAATTAGCAAACGATATAGTTTTGGATGACATTCAATGGTCATTTTTTAAAAAAATGTCAGTTGAAACCGTTAGAAGTTAGGTGACGAAATAATAAAAACGAAAACATTATTGAGTTTTAGTTTATTTTCCAGCTAAACAACTGTTCTTCACATTCTCGAGTTTTATTTTATTTTGCAGCTAAACAAGTGTTCTTCGCAATAAAAATAATTTGTATGAATCTCTTCTGTAAATAAATACAGTAAATTTAACACGGAAATTTGCAACTCGCTTTTTCACAGATAAAATAAATATGTTTGCAAGTGACAAAACAACAAACTAGAATAATATTAAGATACATTTTCCCAGCCGGGAAAATTAAATATATTTTATTATGCTTGGAGTATTTTGTTAGAATCAAAAGTACGATAAAATCGAGACATTTGCGGTGAGCTACATTCAAGACCAGCGTTCAAGAGATTATTGAATGACGTTTCATACCTCTCCACTTGTTTCTTTCTTTCACTCTTGATGAATTTGTCAGGCCACTGGTTGCGCACAAATTATATTACATACAATATGTCACATTTAAAAGAGTGCAAATGAAATAGTTAACATACCTGATATCAATCACTGGCGTATTTTGAGGTCCCACAGACAGGAGTATCACATTACCCTCCCCACCTCCGTTCTGTCTGGCGTTAGTCTCTCCATCCTCCGTTACCAGCTGGATAGACTGGCTCCCATTGGCGTTCTGGAACGTCCCGTACACCCCGTTCAGATCGCTGTACACTCCGTTACCCCTGATAGTGTGGTACACTCTGTTGGGCTGGCCCTGAACTTCCCCGTACACATTATCAGTGCGTGCCAACGCCACACGCGTCGTTACCGTGATGTTGAACGACGGCAAGTTGGCAATGTTGAACGATGACTGCTGGCTCGGTGGCTGCTGGTTCGTGATGCTCTCGTGGCAGTGAGAACCCTCGCACGACAATTCCCCATGTCGGTGGAATGCGGCGTTTACCGAACTCGTGGCGGCGGGGGCACGCTGCCAGTTGGCTCGGTCCCGTGCAAAACCCAGCGTTAAATGATTTGTGTCGGAACTTTGAGAGAATCGACACGGCTCGTCTACTTTTCGATAAAGCGTGCAGACGCAGCTGGGATCATTCGAAGATCCCGCGATATCTAAACCAGAATCTGTGGACCTGTTATTCGTCCCACTACCGGACAACTTGGCATTCTTGCTTATTTTCGAACCGTAGAACTTTGAGACCCATCGTTTGGTTTTCGACGATTTTTCCGTTTTGTTTTCTTTGTGGTCTTTACTTCCACAACCGAAACACTCCTGCACTGCTGTTGAAGATGAATCCAGTTGTTTCGCGCAGCTTTTTGAATTGGTCATCTTTGCGCGATTCTTCCGCGATTTGAGTGAATTTGACTTTGAAATCTCGTTACAATCGCAGCCGCATTCGTTGAGATGCGTCCGATCCACACGATCTGTGATAGCGCTCATGTAGCGATCGATGCTCGAAGATTTTGTGCAGCCACGAGCGACGTCAAATTGATCGTCGACTTCTATATCATTTCCATTCTGGATGTCATCTTCAACGCGATTGGAAGAAGAAGTAGAAGCGCAAGCGTTAGACAGGCCGGAATCGCTCTCATTTCGCACGCATCCAAGACTGACACAGTCCGCGTCGAGTTTATCGTCGAACTGATTGTGAACGGACATTGTGAAGGTGGTTTCGCGCTCCTGGCTTTTCGAGCAGCGGTTGACCAATTTCCGTTTACTTCTCGTTCTGAGGCTGGTGAAACTTCCCGAGTGATTGGAGCAGCACTCCAACTTGTCTACGGATTGATTAGATTTTCGATCGGATTTGAAGCAGCTAAGATCGAAGTTTCGGCGGGATTTTTTCGGGTTGTCGTCGGCGCTGGATAGGCTGAGGCGACGGCGGACGGGGCGGCGGCGTGGTGCGGGCCAGAGCTGGGCAGCGGCGGGCCGGTGTTCGGACCTTTGTTCGGCAGGGGGTCGATTGGGGCACTGGCAGGGCAGGAAGGGCTCCCCGGGGGGGTCGGTCTCGGGCCCGGGCCAGGAGAAGAGCGAGGAGAGCCGCACCGAGGATATTTGCTGACCCATTCTATCTAGTTTTTACGTCTGGATGTCGCCGGGCCGGTGGATGTTTCGGACACCATTTTGAATGTACCTGAAAAATAAACAGATTGATATTTCATTTTATTGGAATAACTACTGAAGGTTGAGGTGAAAACACACCAATGTAATACAATTTAATCATTTCGGAAGAAGATAACACTAATAATGAAACATTAAAAATGAATTAAAGATAATAATGAACAGTGAAATGTCGATCGATCCTCGAATGATCGTTTTCCAGCATTTATCTTTTATTTCTTCCAATCCCGAATTTACATCATACAAAACTTGCAAAAATAAACTGCACCGATCGTCTCCCTATTCAACATTTATATCACGCAGTTTTTTGTACATATTTTCACTCTATCGATCCATTTTAAAATATGAAAATACATTTTAAAACTATATATTTCATAAATATTATTATTTTTCGGAATAACTTATTGAGTAAAACCTGGTCCCAGATGTGACCGTTTCCTTTTCTGATTTTTCTGTTTCAGATTTGCGTTTAAAAATCACTAATATTGTCTTCAATATTTAAATATTATAATTTGAGGTTTTACTCAATAAGTTATTCCGAAAAATAATAATTCATTTCTAGACTTGCAGAAAAAGTCAATAGATGTCGCACATTAAAAATAAAAACAATAAGATAGGTTTATCTATAAGACGCTGTCTAGGATTGCATTTAGTTCGGGTTGAATCTTGCGATCATACATAAAGATAGTTGCCAATAAAAATGTGCGGTGAAAAAATGAAGACAACGTTGGTAGTTCTTATTCGAAGTATGATACAGTTAAAAGTGACCGATGAGGATAGAGTCCCATTAGCGCAGTTGGTAGAGCATTGTCCCGGAAAGACAAGGGTCCTGGGTTCGTGTCCCAGATGTGACCGTTTCCTTTTCTGATTTTTCTGTTTCAGATTTGCGTTTAAAAATCACTAATATTGTCTTCAATATTTAAATATCATAAATATTATGTCGTTGAACAAAGTTGTGCACCTTGTATTGGAATGCGTTTGATTTATGACCATTTAATCAAAGAATTTGAACAAAAAGAAGCAAAGAAAACGTCTACAGTGATGGGAATAACCATGGATTTAATGGAGGACTGTGTTAGGATCTGCAAATACATTAATGAGAGAAATAGTGGGCTGAATCATAGATTGTTACAAAATAATCACTCACTAACTAACTAACCATCAGGCCGTTTCAGTGGGCAGAGAGGACGGACCGCCAAACAACTCGGTCACACCACAAACTCCTTGCCTCATTCACATTCATACATCGTCTCATACATAATCTTCTTTTATTCTGACTCACTTGATCGTATCTGATTCACTTGATCGTGCCATGTCTTCCTCGGGCGTCCCCGACTTCTGCTACCATTTGCATCATAAATCCTCCTTACACCCATTTCTTCGCTCATTCGCTCTACATGCCCAAACCATCTAAGAGTCTCTTTCTTAATCTTACTCATTACGCTTACATCAGCCTTGCACTCTTTGCAGATCTCCACATATCTCACACGATTGTACATGGTTTTACCACACATACGCCTCAGGGATCTCATTTCAACAGCATTCGATCTACTTTCATCCTTTCTCTGCCAGTTCCATGCCTCACTTCCATACATCAGGGAAGGTACCAGAACTCCATTGTGGACTGCTAACTTTGCTTCTTAGGACAATTTTTTGTTAGCGCCAACTGCGTTCAGTCCTTCGTTCGATATCTCTGTCAGCCTTCCCATCTCTCTAGGACATACTTCCTAAATACACAAACTCATCCACCTGCTCCAAGTATTCCTCAGCAACAACTATATTGCACACTGTTTTCGTACTCTCTCTTTCAAACACCATGACTTTAGACTTACTTACCTTCATCATTAACTCATTCTTCACGCATACTTCGTTCATCCTAGACACGATAGACTGTAGATCTTCCATACTGTTGGCAATCAGCAGCGCATCATCAGCATACAACAGGCAACATAAGTCAATAAAGAAAGGAGATAAGGTAAAGTTTTCGAATTCCATTTGATGAAAACGATCTTCAAAAAAAAAACAACACTTGATATCAACTTTAATATCAAACGAAGAGAAGTATTTAAATCTGGGGTTTAAGTAAACATGTACAAAATAGGTTTTTAGGTTGTTAGTTTGGGTTATTTCAATAATTTCCTAAACTTAACATTGCTTCAGAAAAAATGAAACTTTAATGCATCTTTTACGATCTCCCCCGACAATGCAATGTATAATTTTTTTGCATAATAAACATGAAGCGGAATTCGACAAGTTTATCGAAGATACATTGATGAGAGAGAGTATGCCTGCACAAATAAAATAAGTTGTATTGAGAGAAATGAACGAGCGTTCATTCCGCGTTCAGATGTTTAATTTTTCTTTCATTCCGAGAAGATGCCGGATGCCGAAATCCACCATGGACGGATTCACTAATGAATTCATTATTTTGTTTAATTTTGAGTTCAGACGTTTCACTTCGAGTGAAAGACAGAAATTAATAAAAAAAGTGAACCATCTTTTACCAGCTTTACTTGTCACATTTTGTGAGACACTCACAGGTCTAGATGTATTGTAAGTTCCATTACAATACATTATATTAGATTATTTTTACATCAAATCGTAATTTCTGCGCGAACCAAAATTCAAACATGCCAATCTTCAGAAAATAAATAAGATCTACCTTCCTTAGGTAACTGAACACTTTCTTGTTTTCAGTACATGCTCATTTGTATGATTTCCTAAACAAGTTTGGACATGAAATTAAATTTTACAATATTATTTTTTCCAACTAATGTCAACAACAGACAAAACAAAGATGGTTTAAAATTAAAAATGGATCGATCGTATTTATTGGTAACAGTTAACTTTTATAAATTAAATAAATACGGTCCGGAGTGACAGTAAATAATACTACTTACTGGACGATGACAAAACGAGAAACTCTCTTCAATTCCCATTCATTCTCAACGCTGGTAATGTAGCGCTGTTCCTAGCGAAAGAAACTACAAGCATGTCGAATTTTCAGCGAAACATTTTAGTTATTATACAAATTGTATATGATTTTATTGCAGTTCTCAATCGCGCCGCTAGGATCGCCGATTTCCATGAGCGACACTTTTAGGGAAACGGTTTCTTGACGACAGACAACGAGAAACTCTACGATGTTCATTCATAGGCATAGTCTAGCGCTTTAGCGCTGTCACCTACCGGACAAAACTACAACATACTAAATTATCAATACAATTTTTTAATGGAATATGAAACGTGCTTAGAATTTTGTTGTAGTTTTCAATCGCGCCGCTAGGATCGCTGTTTTTTTACATGCTACACTTTTAGAGGAATGATTCTCACTTTGATGACAGGCCACAGCCATTTTGGTTTCACACAAGTGGAAAACGCGAATAGCACAATAATTTAAAACACTAAAAATCAAAAGAAACCATTAACGAAGAACTTGGAAACAACTTATTCAAATAATCCCATTATTAATTGGACTGATTTCAGCGTTTGCTTGACTGAAATCCACAATGTTGTCCTAAACATTTTTTTTTCGAAAAGTTCACTCGTAGTGCAGAAACGTTGCACGTACACGCACTGACGCGGACATTGTACATTATTTGCCAGTTAACATTAAAAGGGAAACCAACCTGGAGGCAAATTAAAATTCAGCGTAGAACTACAGTAGAGCAAATTAAATAATTAGAGGTTTTAAACAATCAAAAACTTTGTCGACTAGTTCTCTGCCCTATCTCCATCTTGTTTTGGTTGAAAGGTGCTGCCATTAAAATAAATATCTTTTCTGTTAAAAAATCCTGGTTTAATAGTTAGGTACTAATCAGATTATTTCTGTATTTATAGTAAGAGTGTCAGACGGCTAAGCCCCTCGTCCCATGGGTAAGCCCCTCGGTAACCAATCGACTTTTACTGAAAACTGCAAGACCTTGCGCAAACAAGTTCCACACTGAACTGCGCTGAATAGCGAACTTTATTTTCTGCGCAGGGTCGGTTGCTTAACGATCCGTGGGACGATGGTCTTGTCTTGACAGAGTTCCTAGAATAGAGTAACTTGATGAAGGTAAATATGCATATTTTGTTATTATTAAAGAAATAAGGTAATTTATAACACATAAAATTGTATTTACATTGGCTTTCTACATTTTAAGAGATTTATATACTACTCAGATACTTGAGTCGGGCCATGTCAAGAGTCAGAACAATAGAAGAGTATGTATGAGACGATGTATGAATGTGAATGAGGCAAGGAGTGTGTGCCAAGACCGAGTTGTTTGGCGGTCCGTCCTCTCTGCCTACCCCTGCGGGGAAACGGCGTGATGGTTAGTTAGTTAGTTAGTTTATATACTACTCTTCCGTGAAATCATTAGCTTGTGTTTGTAAGAGGAGTGCACAGTACATTATTTTAGTTATTTATAAGTAATTGATAATATAATGGGTACATGTATTATGTGCTGCAGTAAGTACATTGCAGTGATAAATAAATAAAAGTTATTACATGTTTGGGAAATGTCAATTGTAAAAACATATCTAAAATAACGTAATTGGTAATAAAACATGATAGCATATATTTCTAGAAAAAATTGTCAGCTATGGAAATGAGTGAGATATGTTTTTAACTCCCTCCCTTTTATGACCCCCTCTTTAAAAAATACGGAGCGCGGTAAATAGGCTGCTGTCATTTGTCAAAGTGACAAATCTCATACAAAGAAATGATATTCGGCGGCAGTTCCCCAATTGATCTGACCCCCTCTCCTGAATAAGATTATAGCGTAGTGTGTCACCCGAACATATAATACGGATATGCCACGCCCAAATTATTTGCGGAAAAGGCTTTTGGCTTTAAGAGCAACTGATAAGATACATCTGCTGAAATCATTACTAAAAAATTATGATACCGGTCCATGCACAGGGGCATAAACTACCAAAGTTAAAAAAATCTGAAATATCAAGAAAACAGAAAAAACCTAATTACTTTGGGTATTTAAATACGCCCACAATAATGTTCTGATACTAAAGGTAAAAACACACTTGGATGACGTACGCGATACACGCATTACTACGTTCCCAGTTCAAGTGCACACTGGCTCTACGGCTGAATTCAAATTCATTTGTATTCGTGTCTGATTTATAAACAACTGTCAAATCAATACGTCAAAAAAACATAACCCTGCATGCGTGGATAATGCGTAGATAACCACTCACAATAATGTGAAATCTACTCGTTGGAGGCGTGACCGCCATTCCTCCATCTTACACGTCCGACGCCGATCTGGACAACTCAGTGAGTGAGTGAGAGAGTGGTTTATTTATGGCTCAGATCGACGCAGCGATGGAAGCGTGAGTTTGCGTTGCGTGTGACAAGTGTGTTTATAAAGCATCTATTTCCGTAGAAAATGTATGGATTTTAAACACTCTAGATATCGTAATGCATGCGTTGATCCAGTATGTTTTTATCTTAAACAGGTGTGTCAATAAGACATGGAACTGGCAGAGGACGGATGAAAGTAGACTGAATGCTGAAGTAATGAGATCCATAAAGCCCCTGAGACCAAGGTTCCACCAAAGTTTCAATACTACAAGCTACAAAACGATGTCAGCAACGCGAATAACAGAAAGGGACGCTTTTGTGGTGGTATGGACATATAAAGAGGATATACGAATAAAATAGTATAAGGAGAAGAAGTCGGGAATGCCTGAAAAAGACATGGTATGATCAAGATTTTTAAATTCTTGAGTTGTGTCCATAAATGGTTGTGTCATATAAAAAGACAGATTTTTAATGTTAATTACCAAGACCAAATGCCATGCGCCTGCTGCTTGTTAGGTGGCATGTGGCATCTGCAATGATTATGGACAATGGAGGGCTGTATAAAATTTTATCTTAACAAGAAGAAAGCGCAGCACGGCGTGGTACCATAGAAATCATCAAGACAATATTCAAATGTATTTAGCTTTGATTTCGGAAAATTATAAATATTGGTACCTACTTTTAATATTTTATATGGGGAGATATAATTTTCAATGCTGGCAAAGAAACATTAAATATAAAAATTCTTTCTGGCAATTTCTTAACAGTTCTAACGCGAGTTGCGTCATCCGCACGTGAAATCGGCTAAAATCCATTCATTTTTCAGTTTGTGCAGTAAATACACAAAATTATACAAAATGTTGAGTGCAGCCAGGATTATCAGTCGTCAGGCCGTCGAGAGCTCCAGGCTCGTGGGCGAGGTGGCCTCCCGCAGACAGTTCTCCAACCTCCTCAGAAATGTGAGTGCCGACCAACCTGACTACTGACTATCACGCCGTTCTCTTCAAGGATTTGCGTGTGATGTTGAAATAACTCCACAAAACTCTTCCATGACATGATCTAATTTTTCATACGTTTTGCATGCTCTTTCGTACGTAAAGTCTCGTATCTATAGACACTGTCAATCCTTTGGTTAACTTGATCGTGCCAGGGCATGCAGATGAGCTGGTACAGCTCCTCATGCGACTCTATTTCCTGGAAAGAACTTCTTTTCGAAAATAATCTACGTCTTATTTCGCATAAAATACACATCTTTGATTATTTTTCTACTGCAGTCTCGAAAACCCGAATCCGAAAACCTTAAACCTCTTGCCTTCTGTTATCGTCTAGTAATCAAGTGCATTCGGTTTACTTGATCGTGCCAGGCACAGTTTTCAATTTGAATGGGTACATCTAAAAATCATTCAAAATTACAGAAATGGTTCAAAAACTTTTTTTTTTTAAAACTTTTTTGGAACCGGCCAAATTTTTCCTGTTATTTTCTTAAAAATGTATTATATCTCACTGAAATATGATGATTTGAGTAAGAAATCGATATTGTTGGACCCAAAACTTTATTTAACTTGATTTTTATTGTGTATAATTGCACTTTAATGACTTCAAAGATACGTCGCCATAACCTACACAACATTTTGATTTTGATTTTTTTCTATTTCAGTCCGCCTTTACCACCACTTTGAAATATGACCAACACATCAGACACAAGTGAGTATTTAAATAAATCATTAGATATTATGTAATGTTGTTGTTAGCGTGTAGCAGGAACCTTTGAAACTTTGACCTCGCGAAAATTAACCTCACTTTTGCATGCAGCAATACAACTACTGGTTGTGAAATGCAAAATGTCTTCTATTTGAAGAACATTCGATTATATAAACCCGAATTTGTCTAGGAATGTCTTCATTTAAAAATTCACAGTATTTCGATGATGAACTTTATTGTCAATTTGATAAACTTGTCAAATTCCGCAACTTAGGACGGGTTGTTTCGGAGAATCTGAACAATTCATCAAATTTCAACGTTAATTTGCGAGTTCTGTGAAAGATATTTTCTAGTTCTGTTATTATTTCAGTTTTGTCAAGCAAATAGCCTATAATGATATAATATCAGAACTTTAATAGGACTTTCACAGAACTCGCAAATTAACGTTGAAATTTGATGAATTGTTCAAATTCTCCGAAACAACCCGTCCTAAATAAGCAAAAACTATATAAATAGCACTTGGTTTACTTAATTACTACAAGAAATAACTATTTATATGGTGGGAGATCATGAAAAATGCGTTAAAGTTCCATTTTTCTCAATCAAAGTTAAGTTAAGGTTAGGAAATACGCATAAATCATTAAAATTACCCAAAATAACACATCTGTGTAGTTTTTTTTAAAGAATTTTTGCATGCAGCGGAATTCGACAAGTTTACCATCAATGTAAATACATAATTACACTTCTGTTTTTGGTGATGAATGAATACGAATCTTGGAAGCGGAAATTAACCCACTTGCCGAAATCCGATTGAGCTGAAACTCGGCAGATAAGACTCGTTGTCGATGACAATCCATTCTATTTGTGACACACGTTGACATATACGCATTTCTTTGAAATCTGATGACATTACAGATTACAGCAGTTAATATACAAATAAATGTCAGTGCTACCCAATCGGCGTTTTAACTCGCTTTGTAGAGTTGTCGACTTCAGTTCCTGGGTAGGATGGTTCAATCCCCAGTTTGTAAAATAGATGTATCATAGTAAAATAAACTTTTTTTTTAATGTTAATCTCTAATTTCTTTCATTGTGTGTGCGGCACATCAACTTATCTGTGTGTGGCTATCTTAGTGTACAAAATAAAAGTCTCGTTTAACTCAGATACAGCGTTTATTATTGAACTAAAAATCGTTTCACAAATCTCAATAACAACGCGTTACTATGTGAAATAATACTATAAAATGCGGGCGATATCTAGGTCAAAGTTTCTAGCGCGGTAGTTGGCTGAAGACTGAATACTGAATACTAACTGCTCGCTGCGTCGGGCTTATTTATACAGCCCAGCCAATGGCAACAGTAGGTAGGCGGGATCGCAAGTAAAACGGAGACACTCGCTCAGACTGGGTCCTACTGGAACTTTCGGTGGCGCTGCTATTACGCATAGGCGATAGGCTAGAACCTTTAGCGAGTTGGCGTAATGTGCCAGACCAACTCGCAACGTATTGTCGTAGGTAGGTCGCGTTGTTTACGATTAGTTCTCGGTAGTAACTCGCAGGTACATAGGTAGGTCGTGTTGTTTACTATTAGTGAGACAATCTGGATTATTCTCTCAACGCCACATGTGCAAGATATTAAAGAAAGAAAGAGGCTAGTACACAAATACCCTGAAATAATAAATTACATTTTTATATGACTGATATCTTTATAAAATATAAAATTTCACCATGCATATGTTTGCGTTCGGAAAACTCGAAAAGTAGTCAATGAATATCGCGGAAAATTTCAAGGTTTGTTCTTATTAATGCCAGGAGTGTTTACAGAGAGGTTTAAATGATAGAAGAACCCGAGGAATAATTAACGCAACATATCTGCACCTGAATAAGATACGGAGTCGACTTAAAGTCGATGTAATGTAGTTTTTTAACAGTAACATTGTGGTATACAGTACTTAGTGAGTGGTGCAAGAAGTCGGAGACGTCTGAGAACAATAGCAAAGCATTGCAGGATCCATTTGTTACTTTATAATATACTAACATATCGTCCGAACCCTGAAAAACTACCATAAAACATCGGTTATTTACGTGTGTATTTGCGTAAAACAAAAATCTGGTGACACGTTCCTTTCTTTGAGATGTGTGCGGAAGATGAAAACATGCGTGCGGACAAATTTTAACAAATGCGTGGCTGCAGACGGACACCCCTTAGAGGTCTTATTGGTCTCAACTGTCCTGAGCTGGTGAAGGCAATTGGGATAAGATTGAAATGGATAAAGAGGAAGGTTGGAAAGTTCTACCTGGCTATTCAGATTTGGTCACCAAACATGCCGATGCCGGCAAAAGCTTTCGAACCTGAGATAAAGTTTATTATTATTATTATGTGCAGAGCAGGCAGCATTCTGCTGATGCGCTCATATCTGATTTCACAACAAGTTTGCCAGTAATTGAGTTGTTTTAAGTTTGAACTAAGTCCTTTCTTCTCTCCAAATGTGAATCCAATAGAGCTTTGAATTGATTTATATTTGTTGCATCGATGACATGTTGTGGGAATTTGTTCCAAGCATCCACTACTCTATTTGCAAGGAAGTGTTTTCTAGGATTAGATGCAAAAGGCGTTTTGGTAATTTGAAGATTTGTTGGATGCTAGGGCAACTGTAATGTCCAGATAAAAGTCTCGATCAAGTCACCCCTTTTTCTTCTTTCTTGTAAGGTTGGTAATCTTAGTTCCTTGAGTCTATCTTGGTATCGTAGATCTTTCAGAGCTCTTGGTATTTTGTCTCTGTACTCTCTCTAACAGATTTATATCCTTTGCGAAGTAAGGACTCCATATTTGGAAAGCATATTCCAGGAGAGGTCGCACATATGTTTTATATATTTTTAACATCATGTCTGGTGTTAGGTCAAGGAAGGTTTTCCTGATTAGGTATGTTAGTGAATTTGCTCTTTTCACAATTCCAGCGATGTGTGGTTCCCATTTCAAGTCCTGTGATATGGTAACTCCTAACTCTTGTTGTAATGTCACTGCTTTTAGAGGTGTTCCATTAAGTTTGTAGGCAAGTGTAGGGTTAGTTTTTCCAACAAATTGAATTCCACTGCAAAAAATTAAATTCTGTCATGATATCTAATACGAAAAGAACACATGTTCTCGAAATATTCTGAATGACTAATATTTTACCAGTAAGTTGTCATGTTGTCACTTTTTTAACAGGATAATTTTTCTCCGTGTATTTACAATTAAGTAGTGTAGCATCCCCATACTGAACAATTCTTTCAGCTTGGAGTAGTAATTGGAGTGAAATACTATGAATTCTTCCAAGACGTAGAACGCAGAAGAACGGCCAATCTCTACAAGTCATGTAACAACACTACTGTTTGAACAATGCATATACGCAGCGACTGGTGCGTGAGGCAGCGTAAGCTTAGCTGTAATTGGTGGGTTGGCTCGCAACGCTTACAACTATACGCTCGTGGTGGAAACGAAAGTGTGAAAAAGATTCGTTACGATACCCGCTAAGTTAAACTAAGCTAAAGTGCTTCTTATCTTGGCTTGGGTTTTGTTGTTATTGGCTGCTTTCTTCGAATCATTCAATTTATCGTAGGTAATTCCTAGTACAATTTCTCTTCTGAAATATATATGTTTTGTTGTTTTCAGATCTGACACAGTTAAAGGGGCCGTCATTGGAATCGATCTCGGAACCACAAACTCGTGTGTTGCCGTCATGGAGGGAAAACAAGCCAAGGTATGTATACCTTTGATCATTTGGTAAATATTTTAATTTAGGTCGGGGAATATTTCCAGGTGCACATCACCAAGTGTGCCAAGCGTAAATATTATAATTTATATTAAATAAACCTAACCGTTTGTTTTTACGCCCGAGTAAACAAATATCAATACTTTCATACCATCCATGTATTTTATTTATTTATTTTATTTATTTTTATTTAAGTACATAAAACAGGCATGGTGCCCAAAAATTTATATACATGGATGTTTAAATACATAATAATAACAAAATGATAATAACAAAAATAGTAACAAAAGGAAAATGTAAGTAATATTAATATTAATCTATTATAATAATATGTAAGCTAAATATGCAAGTAAATAACAAATAAGAATGGGTAAAAGGTAAATACAAATATGTTAATAAACGATTTGTTATTGTCACACCTGTACTGGTGAGACAATGATTAGGTAGGTACAATGTTGCTTCTCTTTAAATAAAGGGCTTCATCACAATATCAGCTTAATAAGATTAAAGGTAATACATTTTTTTTGAAGTGTTTAAATTGGTCATTAAAAATGTCTATTTCATTATTAGAGCCATGTATAATGTTATAATTTCTTAATGTTCGCGGTACAGGGGAAAAATATCCTGTATTTGTGTGGTAGGCTTTAATATAGAAAATGTCTTTCATCCTCCTTGTTGATTTTCTTGATGGAATATTGATGTTAATTTGGGATAAAATGTTTGGTGTATCAACTGATGCATGTATAATTTTGTGTAGGAGCAGTACGTCAGAAAGTTTACGTCTGACCGTCAGTGAGTGTAGTTTGTAGTGCCAAATTCGGTCATTATATGTTCCAGATAAACCTTCACGATAAGCAATTACACGGGTTAGTTTCCTTTGTATTGATTCAATCCTATTATTACGAATCTCATAATTGGGAGACCAAATTGTTGATGCGTTTTCGAGAATACTTCGCACAATTGATTTATATAATGTTAAAGTTAATTCTTAATAATAATGTTAAAGTTAATTGTATAGATTGAATGACCACTATTGTGTCTGTCCATTGCAGGTGGTGGAGAACAGCGAGGGCTGCCGCACTACGCCCTCGCACGTGGCGTTCACGCGCGACCAGGAGCGGCTGGTGGGCGCTCCCGCCAAGCGTCAGGCCGTCACCAACTCGGCCAACACCTTCTACGCCACCAAGCGCCTGATTGGCCGCCGCTATGACGACCCCGAGGTGCAGAAAGACATGTGAGCACCTTTCCTAACCTTTCCAATGCCATATAAATCTCTGAAATTAATATCCTTACAACCTACAAGTCCCAATGACACGGTAAAATTTCATGGAATTTCTGAATGCTTCTTTTGAGGTATCTAAAATATGCTACATATTTCTTATTTTTGAAGTTGTCGTAAAAAGAAATACCATTTTATAAAACTAGATATAATTAACTTTGAATTGTTTGCGTTTGAAATAAACATTGATATTTATAAAAAATAATATTTTAATATCAAACATGAAAATGTTAACAAAAAAACTTCCTGGCACATTTTGACTTGAAACGTACATAATTTTGAAAGAATTAGATATTTCGAAACATATTCCTTTTGTATATGGAATTAGTAAGAAAACCGTCATTTCACTTTTTATGCCGTTTATGAATATAAACAAAAATATAAATAATTTTTTAATTTTCAACTGTCGGTGAAAGAATCCCGCCAATTTGTAATAATGCTCTTTGACAATTTTTTGGATTTTATCCATGAGATTGTGTATAAATATTTGAGACAAACTGAAAAGAATAATTATTTATCTTTATGACTCAACTACAAAAAGGCTTGTCTGTAGCTATCCTCTCTCTAATACGGCTTGTCTGTCGCTATCCTCTCTCTAATATGACTTGTCTGTCCTCTCTCTAATACGGCTTGTCTGTCGCTATCCTCTCTCCAATATGACTTGTCTGTCACTATCCTCTCTCTAATACGGCTTGTCTGTCGCTATCCTCTCTCTAATATGGCTTGTCTGTCACTCTCTCTCTAATATGGCTTGTCTGTCACTCTCTCTCTAATATGGCTTGTCTGTCACTATCCTCTCTCTAATACGGCTTGTCTTTCACTATCCTCTCTCTAATATGGCTTGTCTGTCACTATCCTCTCTATAATATGGCTGGTCTGTCGCTATCCTCTCTGTAATATGGCTTGTTTGTCGCTATCCTCTCTCTACTATGGCTTGTCTGTCGCTATCCTCTCTAATATGATTGCTCGTTATGTTTGCAGGAAGAATCTGTCTTACAAGATTGTCAAAGCCACCAATGGAGATGCGTGGGTACAGTCCACCGAAGGCAAGATGTATTCCCCCAGTCAAATTGGAGCATTCGTTCTTGTTAAGGTAAATTCTGTCCCTCTTATTTATACAGGGTGTCCAGGGGATTCTATATTATTAATCTTCAATAATTGCTAATGTTTCTTTCTAAAAATAATATTTGAAAGCTTATTTCATTACCTGATTTTTTTAGTTTTTGGATTCGTTAGGATACGAAAATATTCCATTTATTTGGATTCTATTGCAAAGCGGAAATACACACGAATTCTCCTACCTTCTGATGGCGTCTTTGAGAAATATAATGGTCAATAAACCTGAGGGGTTAATTTAAATAAAATAAATAACCTTTTATACACTACGACTTCATCAAAATGAACCTTTTAAAAAAATTAAATAGTGGTATTTACAAAGTTATCTATTTTATTTAAATTAAAAATAATGTATTAGCTAATACTAGATAAAGTTTATAGGAGTAAGACAAGACAGATAGGTTATGTAATGGCTGGAGTCCGCTGGCGATAGTGTTGCAGCGACACTGATGCTAGTGCTGCTGCGCTTGGAATTCCACCTCAAGCGGAGGACACTGTATATGTATTGAATATTGCTTTGCAGATGAAAGAAACGGCGGAGGCCTACATGAACACACCCGTGAAGAATGCCGTTATCACAGTTCCCGCTTACTTCAACGACTCCCAGAGACAGGCCACCAAAGACGCTGGTTCGTATATACTATTGAAGTCAGGGACGCACGAGGAAGACACAGCACGATCTAGCGAATCAGATACTTGAGTTACAATAATTGAAGAGTATTTATGAATATGAATGAGGCAAGGAGTGTTGGTTTGACCGAGTTGTTTGGCGGTCAGTCCTCTCTGCCTACCCCTGCGGAGAAACGGCGTGATGTCTCGTCAAAGTTTTTGAAGTCTCTTACCGATAGTTAGACGAAACAAAAAAAAACATGTTTAACCTTCCAGCGGGCGCATTGAGAAATTTCCCTTGAGCGGGCGCTTGTCGTAAATTTTACGTCATCGAGTTTTCTCCATGTAAGTGGTGTTTTCTTTATACAAATGTTAGGGAATCTTTTTACGGATATGAAAAATAATAATAGGCAGTACTTAAAATAAAAAAAATATTTGACTTTCTTAAAAAAAAACGAAGCAACACTCTAAACATGTTAATATTTCAAAACAAAATATTTTATCGACCTGTTTAGTCAGAATCAATCATCCTTACAATTGTTACAAACCACCTCAACTGAAGAATGGTTCTTGCATGTAAAGGACTGGCAACGGCAACACTTCATTGATGCTGAGGATCTTTTCTTATCCAGTGCACATAACCGACAAACACCGCCTTTTGGAAAGCTTCTGTTTTCTTCTTCTGTTATCGGTTTAACTGCCCGACCGTAATTCACTTTGAGAAAATCATTTATATCTTGCGGTAAATGTTTGACATTTGATTTGACTCCAGCATAGCTCGAAGCTCGATGCTTACGACTTAGTGGTAAGAGTGGGGGAAGCGATATGGCGCGTCTGTCGTAAATTTTACGACAGCGCGCCCGCTGGAAGGTTAATTAGACTTTGTTACTTTTTTCGTTTAATATAAAACTATTTATTTAACAATTTGCAAACCTTGATAAATAATTTTAAAATTCTAAACGTTGTTTCATAGAATTATTTCTAATTTTTCCGCAGTGTTTGTGGTAAATTTTTTAATATAAACTGAAAGCGCTGTATTATATCTCCCAGAAAGTTCCTACGGTTATTTGTTGTCCGTGAAGAATATCTCCCAAAATTGTCCTAAGGGTTAAATCAAAATTAAAGTATTTGGAATTAGTGCGCTTTTAAGAAAATTTAAAAATAAATAAAAACGGCGAGAAAAATTGAGTTGTAGCGGTTCTAGAGAGAGGTTGTATGTGTCGTCATTCTAGTTTCTTCTGTCTTTTTCATTTTCATACAAGACATGTGAAAAAAAAAATCTTTTTATGCAAACATTTTAGGATGATTTTTAACCTTTTGAACGCGTTAAATTGCTCCGTTTTATCTATACCCGTACGCGGTACATATTTTCAAATACCTATGCACGCAATTAAATGTCAAATTATAGCATTCTGGCATGATTTATTGGACTATATAGACAGAACAGATTATTTATTCTCCACAATATGAAAACAAATCCTCGTGTGTCAACACTCTTAGATGTTTATAAAAACAAAAACATAAAATTCCGTACAAAGACGTACCGTATCTTTTGAATGTGGTCCCACCATTCACTCGGCGTGTGTGTACTTAGGTGATAGACACAAGTGGAACACCATGAGCACTTATCATTTTTAGTTATAAATGACATTCTAGTACTAATGCCATCCGTTGACAAAAATGTAAACTAAAGGACTAAAAGGCGCACTTGATTATCGATCTTTTTTTATGAAATACAATTTTATTTTTGAGAAATTCTTGTAGATGTCAGCATTGTGATAGTTCTACGAATGTCCAAGTGAGCAAGAAATACATTTATGACAAAAGAGCGCTGGAATATCGGCCGTCAAAGTTTCCGTATCAACTGTTGATACAGCCGCGTGTGAGTATGAACTTTTTGCCGTAACAACAGTTGATACGGCCGCGTGCAAAGAGTTAAATAAGTTTTAAGATCTTACGAAAACTGAAACAATCGCTTGATCGTTTTTTCACTTGACAAATAATTTTTCGATTGTAATTTATAATTTATCAGACCAAAAATTATCCTATAATAATAAAGATTGTAAATATTTCTTTGCTATAAATCACTAACTGAATTGATAATAAAAAAATACACATGTCGTGATATTACACCTCTCATTTAACGATAATTTAGAAACGGCATCGAAAAATAACATCTTTTTCCAGATGTAAATTAAAAATCACTTTCACATGACCGTCATTTCCTCCCACGTCGCGTCCCGCTCTTTCTTCCCCACTCGCCAACACCCGGCTTTGCACGGTATACAATTACTATGGACTCCTTGGGATCACCTCAGCGCCTTGGCCCCGGCCATCGTTCCTGGTCAGCGCTGATCTCACGCGCCTAGACCCTGCGACTACTTCGCCGGTCTACGCTGCCTGCATCTCCATCTGTAATGATTTCTAAAGAGAAATTGTATGATTAGTTAAGCCCAAGAGCAACACTAATAAAATGTAAATCAAATATGGATTGCGTGTATTCTGAAATAAAAACATATTCAATCAACTGTAAATTAAAGAAGGATGAGTTTAACAAATAATCGTTTATTCAGAACGGAAGCTAGTACAATATAAGGTTAATTAAATAAATGAAGTAGCAAAGGAGACTCTATTTTTTAAACTAAAGGATTCTCAGGGCCGTGTGCAGGACTCGAAGAGCATCTGCATGTTGAATTTTATAAATGAAAGTCATCATAAAAGTTAAGAGGTTAATTATATAAAGGGCGCCATTTATTTCTTCTAGAAATAAAAAGATTTAAAAGGATAAAGATAACCCGAAAAACTATCTAAGGTTAAATGATGATTTACGTGAAAGTTTCTTCCAACCCGCCATGTTGTGGTACTGGTCACCGATGGTTCCGCAAGTCACAAGTAGTCTGCTCCGCTCCCAAAATCTGACTGGCTGGAGAAATGAATGATTCTCCTCTTCTCTGCGCAATGTGCTGCGCAGCTCACGGGTAGCAATAAAGATGTCTCTCATCGATCGATATCTTGAAGAATCGATCTCAGTCCGGGGTTTGTAGTTTTCTCCGTTACAATCTGCCGACAGGTCCATCGCACCTTCGGCTACTCGTTCACACTGGAGTACCCGGAAGACTCCACGTCTTCACCAGTGCTGAACACATCCATGAGTCCGGTCTCCATCAACGCGGCGTCGACTCACTGACCCGAGCTTAGACTGCTTCGCCTTGTACACCTGGTGTCATCATCATCATCGGTCCCAGGCAACTGCGCAACTCAACTGACTGGAATAAACGCTGTGACACAACACAACATTCATCTTTCATTGTCTTCTTACCAGATCCCCAAACCATCCTTCGCCCCAATTAGTAAGAGATGTAGCGATGCGAGAATGAGAAAGTATTCATATCGACAACTAATCAATATGCGCTCATTTCCAATGCAATGCGTTAATTTATTATCATATATTATTTTTCCTTTGTTCAGGTCAAATTGCTGGGTTGAACGTCCTCAGAGTAATCAACGAGCCGACTGCCGCAGCCTTGGCCTACGGAATGGACAAAACTGATGATAAAATGTAAGAATTTCATTTGATAATAATTAATAGGTGTCTCCGATTAGAAAATTATTGGCAACGTTTCGGGTACAGCCGCCCCAGGAAACATTTATTGGATAACCAACACCTCTGCCATAAATCATCCCGAGTGGTTCGCTAAGTTTTGTAATCTAACGAAGAGGTGCCCTTGTTCATGGGGAGGGATTTGTTGAGGCAGACTAATAAATAGCCGGACTCTCTCGCCTTGCACCGCAGTGGGACATCTGTCACTCCTGCACACACTGGAGAACTTCAGTTTATCAAAGTAATATGTTCACTGTTTATTTGATGGTAAATTTGCTCAAATAATAATCATCATCTCTCTTCCAATCGTGTGGTGGCAGAAGATTCACTCTCAATTTGTTACTTTATTCATTTTAACCACTCAGAACATTAGAACGTCAAAAGATGTAAATATGATAATAGCGGTCAAGACATTAGAACGTCTTTTCACGTAAACGCGCGAGATTTTACAAAAATTGATTTATTTCCATCACTAGTATACGGATTGCCATGATTTTAAAAACAGAGTGTCGATAATGAATAACGCTACGCGTCTGTATTCAACAATATCTATGGAACGTAGAGGTGCATTATCTAAGCCGATTGAATCTGTCATCTTGTTCGTTCATAATTTATTGCGTTTCTAAATAATTTATTAAAAATATTTTAGTTTGGACGGTTAATATTTTGAGGTGACTAATAGTTTTTAATTATATTTCTTCAATATATAAAGTGTTATTTCTTTATGATACTCAGAAAAAAGTACATTTTTCAAGGCTTTGAAATAATTGTAAGCGATTTTTACATATTTTTGACGTTTTCATAAAATGTATATTTAGAAACGCAAATATTTACGTATAACAACACAATGCGATAGTGGATTTCATAATCTTTCCAAAACATTTTTTAGAATGAGGCTACGTTTCCCAAAACGTGAGTTATGAAGCTTTAGCAAAATTCGTAAATAACACAAAAATTATCACGTTTTGACAGTTCTCAAAGGAACACATAGTAAATAAAAGTCTTTGTCTGAGAGGTTAAGAACATTACAAAATTAAAATTTCAATTAGTTTTTAGAAGAAATATAAGGTTAAATAAGTGCCTTCTACCAGCCAGCTTGCCATCTAAATTCTGATTCGTTGATGTTAAATATATCGAAATCCTAAGTGATTCTATTTAACAAGATAGCTCTCCCTGCCGGTATAACCATTAGCATGTTATTCCTGCAGTCCGGCAGATAAAACAGCCGGAGATGGAGATACTCATCGGGAACATAGAAATTAATGCTCTCCATGATTGTTGAGTTTTCGAACCATCCTCGAATCTGTCCGGAGAAGTGTGATAAAGTTTGCATATCCCTTCTGACCTGCGTAGATGATTTAATTCCAAGCATGCCCGAGAGAAAGTCGGTAGAATAGATCCGCGGGTAGTAGCCGTACTAACTCCACATGAGGAAATACTTCATCTGATGTGGGCTCTCAAACCTACTTGTACCAGACAGTTATGTGTCTGCACAGATACTGTACACAATAGGGGTGCGGGACACGAAACTTGTCACGAAATCAGCCTCGGGGAGTGTGACGAAAATGGAGTGAAGCTACGTCAAAGTACAGAGAAGAATTGGTTTCTAAATCTGTCTTGACACAGGAATCTACTACTAGGCAAAACTGATTTTAACCTGGGAAGGAACGGAATTTACTACTAAATAAAACTCTTGAATAGGTTACCTGGAGACTTGGGTTTGGTTTTTCAGTTGAGTTGTTTCTTCTTCAGAGGTAGTTGTTGAACTGACTTGACATAGAATCTGGCTTTATATTTATAGGGCAAACTCGAGTCAGGTGCTCACTGTCGGACGTTATCAGAAACGGTTATTTAGAACTTGTAATTATGCTATGTATGCTACTTTGCTGTGATTGGCTATGATTGGCTGTAGGTGTCAGCCATTTTCAAATTCTATCCGGTGAATAGTGGAGGGGGGACAAGGTCGTCGTCTGTGACTCCGGGTGATGAGATAGATGACAGCATGTCATTCTCTTTACTAATTACACAGGGCATATCATTTGATAGTTATTTTAAATTAAAGATCTTTTATGTGTCGGCGACACAACATCTAGAGATTTCGTGGTCAGAGTGTTCTTTCAATTTTACGTAAATATGAATTTCAACGAAAATGCTGGCATAGTTCTGGACACGTATGATACACTACTCCTAACCCACTCCTAACCCGTGAAAAGCGGGTCTCATTCTCAATGTCACATGTCATTTCAACGTGAGCCTTCTATCAAACACGATACCATAATATGCTCTAACACAATACGTGCAATTTTGTTCTAGTATTGCCGTGTACGATCTCGGGGGCGGCACCTTTGACGTATCCATCCTGGAGATCCAGAAGGGGGTGTTTGAGGTGAAGTCCACCAACGGAGACACCTTCCTCGGAGGCGAGGACTTCGATAATGTTCTCGTCAACTACCTGGTGGCAGAGTTTAAGAAGGAGGTGGGTACAATGTTAAATTAACGAGAATGTTGCCAAGGTTTGGTGTGTTCAGTACCAGCTCAATATATTGGTCAATTGAACGGGAGCCGTGAGCTCAGAGCGTACGAGCAATGAGAATACTGTGCTTGGTTCCATGATAACTCAACACACTTTTAAAAAGTGATATAAAGTCATTAAAAACGATGAATTTTTTTTTTAAACCTAACCTCACATGCAGTCCACAATACAGTGCTAGTACCTACCCTGATATACAGAAGTGAGGCATGGAAATGGCAGAGAAAGTATGAACGTAGACTGAATGCTGTAGAAATGAGATCCCTGAGGCGTATGGGTGTTAAAACCATGTATGAGATGATGAAGAGTGCAAGGATGTAAGCGTAATGAGTAAGATTAAGAAAGGGACGCTTAGATGGTTTGGGCATGTAAAGCGAATAAATGAAGAAAGAAGTGTAAGGATAATATATGACACGAACGTGAATGGTAGAAGAAGTGGAGGAAGACACGGCGCGATCAAGTGAACCAAATATTTGAGTCTGGCCATGTCAAGAGTCAGAATAACAGAAGAGTATGTTTGAATGTGAATGAGGCAAGGAGTGTGTGTGCCAAGACCGAGTTGTTTGGCGGTCCGTCCTCTGCCTGCCCCTGCAGTAAACTGCGTGATGGTTAGTTAGGAAAAAAAATGTTCAGGAGCAATATACTCCTTTCCACCGGGAGAACCGTTGGCGGGTTGGTCCTATAGACAGGAAGATAGAATAATCTATGATGACGCTGTTTAAGGTAGTCATCAGGAACAAACTAGGTGAGTTCTCAGTATAGCCTCTCGGCAATGAGTAGGTGGCGGCATGCCCCTCTCATCTTGTAACAACTAGAACCGCGTTGGGCCGCCATTGTAACAGTTAAAAATTATTAGTTTAACCACGTTTGGGCCATTGTAACGAGTATGGAAAACCAACATCGGGAATTGCTACGATTATGAAATAAAACAGAAAAGAATTTCAATATTACTCTTCAACAAAATTAGATTAAACTCAGGGGTGAGCGTCAATATAAAGTATTTGAACGCACGGATGGAATTTATATTGGTAGCAAAAGTTTCAGTGTGACATTGTGTAATGACATTAAATATCTAACCTGTTAAACGTGAGAAGGGCGCCAAACAACACTTAGGAAAGAGTTGTTAAATTTTGAAGCGGTAAACCCGATGACCAGCGAATTAATTTTATCTAGTTGATTGCGTCATCGCGTCACCCGGAAGTCTGTCGACTGGAGCGCTCGCTCGTATCTTCTCTGAAGTCGAATCGTCCCCGGCTGGCTGCCCGATTGGTACTAACGGTCCACGCTTCTCGAAATTATGTCCCGAGCTCCCTTCTAGAACGGCCCATAGAGCACACGTCACATAGATAACTCAGAGGTCTTGTCAGATGATTGATAATTAGTAGCGGGGCAAAACTGAACTGCTACAATCTGAGCTGCGGGGAGTGGGACCTGTACACTACAGCACGCAATGCATCTGAACGCATAAAGAAAGTATCACGATTGATTACTGTGTATGATGTGAGCCTATAATCAGCGTTGTTTGTCTGTCTGATGTTGCAGCAAGGAGTGGACGTGACCAAGGACCCCATGGCCATGCAGCGCCTGAAGGAGGCGGCCGAGAAGGCCAAGATCGAGCTGTCCAGTTCCATGCAGACGGACCTCAACCTGCCCTACCTGACCATGGACGCTTCGGGACCCAAGCACATGAACCTCAAGGTAGGAACAACCAACTTCACTAATCCTAATGCAATGGTCGTTAAGACGAAGCACTACGAATTAATGCAAAAACGGGCATCTGGTATTGCCATTATTTTTAATTTCAAGGAGTGTTATCGTTAATGATAATTATATTTGGCTGGTTAACTTTGAGGCACCCTACAGTCTGCGGCCAAACAAATTGGCCATCTGTCCAAAAAGGTTGGACGTCTATGGATTATGTCTCCTTACAAGTTTCCACTCAAGTGATCATTTTTCAAACTCAAAGCTCAAACCGAAATATTTTAGACTAGCTGTCTTTCCTTTCTCAATAGTTTAATTGCGACTTTAATTTGGAAGGACATTATTTCTAGCGTTTCACTTAATATGACAAATGGTACAATCTCTGTCTTACCGTAACATTAACTAGTCAGCCATTTTGAACTGATTTCTGTACAACATTTTTGTCCATCTCATATTTCAATCTCGGAATTAACAATATTATCTTATAACGATTTATTTTTGGGGTATTATACCGTGTTGCGCTACCTCGTTCTTTAGCCAATGTTATGGACAGCATTACAGTGTCAATCATCAGTGCAGATGTGTAATCACACATTAGAATACACATCTGACACTGTAATGCTGTATGCCGTGTTGCGCTACCTCCTTCTTTAGCCAGCGTTATGGACAGCATTACAGTGTCTATCATCAGTGCAGATGTGTAATCACACATTAGAATACACATCTGACACTGTAATGCTGTATGCCGTGTTGCGCTACCTCCTTCTTTAGCCAGCGTTATGGACAGCATTACAGTGTCTATCATCAGTGCAGATGTGTAATCACACATTAGAATACACATCTGACACTGTAATGCTGTATGCCGTGTTGCGCTACCTCCTTCTTTAGCCAGCGTTATGGACAGCATTACAGTGTCTATCATCAGTGCAGATGTGTAATCACACATTAGAATACACATCTGACACTGTAATGCTGTATGCCGTGTTGCGCTACCTCCTTCTTTAGCCAGCGTTATGGACAGCATTACAGTGTCTATCATCAGTGCAGATGTGTAATCACACATTAGAATACACATCTGACACTGTAATGCTGTATGCCGTGTTGCGCTACCTCCTTCTTTAGCCAGCGTTATGGACAGCATTACAGTGTCAATCATCAGTGCAGATGTGTAATCACACATTAGAATACACATCTGACACTGTAATGCTGTATGCCGTGTTGCGCTACCTCCTTCTTTAGCCAGCGTTATGGACAGCATTACAGTGTCTATCATCAGTGCAGATGTGTAATCACACATTAGAATACACATCTGACACTGTAATGCTGTATGCCGTGTTGCGCTACCTCCTTCTTTAGCCAGCGTTATGGACAGCATTACAGTGTCAATCATCAGTGCAGATGTGTAATCACACATTAGAATACACATCTGACACTGTAATGCTGTATGCCGTGTTGCGCTACCTCCTTCTTTAGCCAGCGTTATGGACAGAATTACAGTGTCTATCATCAGTGCAGATGTGTAATCACACATTAGAATACACATCTGACACTGTAATGCTGTATGCCGTGTTGCGCTACCTCCTTCTTTAGCCAGCGTTATGGACAGCATTACAGTGTCTATCATCAGTGCAGATGTGTAATCACACATTAGAATACACATCTGACACTGTAATGCTGTATGCCGTGTTGCGCTACCTCCTTCTTTAGCCAGCGTTATGGACAGCATTACAGTGTCTATCATCAGTGCAGATGTGTAATCACACATTAGAATACACATCTGACACTGTAATGCTGTATGCCGTGTTGCGCTACCTCCTTCTTTAGCCAGCGTTATGGACAGCATTACAGTGTCTATCATCAGTGCAGATGTGTAATCACACATTAGAATACACATCTGACACTGTAATGCTGTATGCCGTGTTGCGCTACCTCCTTCTTTAGCCAGCGTTATGGACAGCATTACAGTGTCTATCATCAGTGCAGATGTGTAATCACACATTAGAATACACATCTGACACTGTAATGCTGTATGCCGTGTTGCGCTACCTCCTTCTTTAGCCAGCGTTATGGACAGCATTACAGTGTCTATCATCAGTGCAGATGTGTAATCACACATTAGAATACACATCTGACACTGTAATGCTGTATGCCGTGTTGCGCTACCTCCTTCTTTAGCCAGCGTTATGGACAGCATTACAGTGTCTATCATCAGTGCAGATGTGTAATCACACATTAGAATACACATCTGACACTGTAATGCTGTATGCCGTGTTGCGCTACCTCCTTCTTTAGCCAGCGTTATGGACAGCATTACAGTGTCTATCATCAGTGCAGATGTGTAATCACACATTAGAATACACATCTGACACTGTAATGCTGTATGCCGTGTTGCGCTACCTCCTTCTTTAGCCAGCGTTATGGACAGCATTACAGTGTCAATCATCAGTGCAGATGTGTAATCACACATTAGAATACACATCTGACACTGTAATGCTGTATGCCGTGTTGCGCTACCTCCTTCTTTAGCCAGCGTTATGGACAGCATTACAGTGTCTATCATCAGTGCAGATGTGTAATCACACATTAGAATACACATCTGACACTGTAATGCTGTATGCCGTGTTGCGCTACCTCCTTCTTTAGCCAGCGTTATGGACAGCATTACAGTGTCAATCATCAGTGCAGATGTGTAATCACACATTAGAATACACATCTGACACTGTAATGCTGTATGCCGTGTTGCGCTACCTCCTTCTTTAGCCAGCGTTATGGACAGCATTACAGTGTCTATCATCAGTGCAGATGTGTAATCACACATTAGAATACACATCTGACACTGTAATGCTGTATGCCGTGTTGCGCTACCTCCTTCTTTAGCCAGCGTTATGGACAGCATTACAGTGTCTATCATCAGTGCAGATGTGTAATCACACATTAGAATACACATCTGACACTGTAATGCTGTATGCCGTGTTGCGCTACCTCCTTCTTTAGCCAGCGTTATGGACAGCATTACAGTGTCTATCATCAGTGCAGATGTGTAATCACACATTAGAATACACATCTGACACTGTAATGCTGTATGCCGTGTTGCGCTACCTCCTTCTTTAGCCAGCGTTATGGACAGCATTACAGTGTCTATCATCAGTGCAGATGTGTAATCACACATTAGAATACACATCTGACACTGTAATGCTGTATGCCGTGTTGCGCTACCTCCTTCTTTAGCCAGCGTTATGGACAGCATTACAGTGTCTATCATCAGTGCAGATGTGTAATCACACATTAGAATACACATCTGACACTGTAATGCTGTATGCCGTGTTGCGCTACCTCCTTCTTTAGCCAGCGTTATGGACAGCATTACAGTGTCTATCATCAGTGCAGATGTGTAATCACACATTAGAATACACATCTGACACTGTAATGCTGTATGCCGTGTTGCGCTACCTCCTTCTTTAGCCAGCGTTATGGACAGCATTACAGTGTCTATCATCAGTGCAGATGTGTAATCACACATTAGAATACACATCTGACACTGTAATGCTGTATGCCGTGTTGCGCTACCTCCTTCTTTAGCCAGCGTTATGGACAGCATTACAGTGTCTATCATCAGTGCAGATGTGTAATCACACATTAGAATACACATCTGACACTGTAATGCTGTATGCCGTGTTGCGCTACCTCCTTCTTTAGCCAGCGTTATGGACAGCATTACAGTGTCTATCATCAGTGCAGATGTGTAATCACACATTAGAATACACATCTGACACTGTAATGCTGTATGCCGTGTTGCGCTACCTCCTTCTTTAGCCAGCGTTATGGACAGCATTACAGTGTCAATCATCAGTGCAGATGTGTAATCACACATTATCTTATACATCTGCCCTGATGAAGTAGATTACATATCTGACTCTGTAATGCTGTCTGCCTTGTTGCGCTACCTTCTCCTAGCCAACGTTTTGGACACCATTACAGTGTCTATCATCAGTGCAGATGCGTAATCACACATTATATTACACGTCTGACACTGTAATACTGTCCGAAACGTTGGCTAAAAAAGGAGGTAGCACCCTAATACTAGTAGATAACATCCCAAACGTAAATCACTATACATAATACTTTTGATCTTCAAAATCTCGAATCAAATATTATCCTCAACTAATTTTGAACAACTTTTTATTTTTTATTACTTACAAAGTTGTGCACAATAGGTTTCAATTCCCAGTTCTGTGCTTAGTATTATCTTCATATTCATTGATTAAATAAATATATTGTTTGTTTCAGATGACACGCACAAAGCTAGAGCAGTTGGTGGGAGATCTGATCAAGCGGACGGTGGGGCCGTGCCAGAAGGCCATGCAGGACGCCGAGGTGCAGAGGACCGACATCGGAGAGGTTCTGCTGGTCGGAGGCATGACCAGGATGCCCAAGGTACTTACTTTATCTACGTAAGGTTTATCAGTCGGCCTGGGTCTAACATTGTCGTAACACTTCTCCAGATATCAGATATATCGATACCGGATCTGCATATATTAGTGTTACGATATATTCGATATTCAGAGCGCCCGGGACACTCGTACTGATATTACCAAATATTTGGTATCGCGGGTATCTGAACAATATTTGTTGATATCGATTGTCGGTATTTCTATATCATTCCAAGTTGCAACGCTTAATATTTTTTGATATTTCATTTAGCCAAGACATACCATGAACACAAGCAAAAAGTCAATAGTTAGGGGGTATTTCACTATCTCTGATTATGTTCTGACTAAGCACTAATCCGCGGATTAGTCATTTTTTCGTTTTCACTATATCTGAATAACGCTAACGCTCGGGTTAAAGTTAGATTTGACTAATCAGTGCTCGAACTTCACGTTAGGCGCTATTCCTCGAATCAAAGATGGCGTCAAAACATTCAGAGTTTGACAGCGGAGAAGTGAGTCGAATTTTGTTGAATGAATTTGAATGCTTGTATGATCCATCCTGAATTATTTGATTGTGTTCAAAATAAGAAACAATGTATTAATTCGACACGAATCTATCTTAAATGACCTGATAATCAACATAACATAACCAAACAAATGCACACTTTGCGGTGTGCGGACTGTGACGCATGACAGCCGTGGCAGTAGATGGAGTAACTGCAAACATTTTGCGATGTTGCCAGACTATTTCGAGTGTTATCTATCCGGAAGCTCGGAAACAATGGTGAAACGGTCGCCGTTGAATAACGAAGTTATTCTGATCTTTAAAGCCAGCCAACGGATAGCTAGTCAGATATTTAGCCCGACATAGTGAAATACCCCCTTAGTCTTTCCTTGAAATAAATACAGTGTGGCTTTGAAAACCGGAAAAATCTTTCACTTTTACAAATATAAAAATTCAAAGATAAAATAAATATGACGAAACGAGAGAAATTATCTATGGCTTTGAAATTCTTTCTTTATTTCTTTGCGAGGTGAATAAAAATATTTTAGTGTGCCACTATTTATTTATTACATTATTAACTCCCTTTTTTAGGGCCTTTTACATTTGAATAGTCAATGCAGTAGAACCTCGTTAATTACAAATCCACGGGATATAAAAAATCTAATTTCGAATAAACAAATTCCCACGTAATTCAAAGCATCGGCCAAAAGTCGGGTTCCTGGGCCGCCCCTTCAAATTCGGCTATTCCCGTGTAAACTGAATTGTCGCAGCTGTTATTCAAAGTAAATTCGTAAAAATACCACACATTTCCGCATAATTTTCGCGGTCGTTAACCTCGGACACTTTGAATTTGAATATTCGACGTAAATTCTTAAAAATACGATATATTTCCGCGTAAATCGATAATTCGCTGCCGATTTCTTTCGTAGTTGGGCTTTTAAACCCATTTATTCAAAGTAAATTCGTAAAAATATGATGTATATCCGAGTAAATTGAAATTTCGCAGCCGATCTTCGTCTCGGCTGGCCATTCAAATTTAGATATTCTAAATAAATTCATAAAAATACAATATATTTCCATATAAAATGAAAATCTCCGATCCTTTAAACATTAAAATATCATATATTTCTGCGTAAATTGAAGTTTTGAGGCGGATTTCCGTCGCGGGCGGCTCTTTAAATTCAGTTATTCAAAGTATTCATTATTTCATTAAAATACAATATATTTACATCTAATATATGTGTAAATCGATAGTACGCCGATGATTTCCGTCGCGACCGATCCTTTAAATGAATAAATTTGGTCTAAATTCGTAAAAAACGACATATTTCCGCATAAAACGAATTTTCTCGGTCCTTCACCGCCACAACTCTTCTCCAGATTCTGATTTACAAAATTTTATGTTTTTTTTTCGAATTACGTGAACAAATTTTCGTGCCCGGACAAAAATAAATTTCGAATTAGGAATTAAAAATTTCAAATAAAAAAAAAAATTGTATGAAAATAATTTCTGGGGTATATTTTTTGGCGAAAATTTTAAATGATGGGTTTTTATGAATTATCGGGGTTCGAATTAACGGAGTTCTACTGTAATACAGTTCTTACTTATTACATATACATAACTAAACTGCCTCAGTAACAATCTTTTGTATATGTTTAGTGATAAATTAAAGATGTCCGCTGACTCGGTACATATAATTATTTCCCACAGTAAGTATTCTGGGCAATGAGGAATACATATGGTAGTTAGTACCAGAATTCCTGCATTGAAATAAACCCAGATTTCTAGTATTACGTAGTGAAATCCGAAAGTTTATCAATGCAAGCAATTCTGAACTATCAAAGCATCATTTAGGATTTTATATAGAAATACCAATCAAGTAAGATTTTATATAGAAATACCAATCAAGTAGGATTTTATATAGAAATACCAATCAAGTAGGATTTTATATAGAAATACCAATCAAGTGAAAATTCTTCCTTCTGACAATTTAAGTATTTTCATATCATTTGAAAGATTGTTGTAGTTCAATAAAATTGCTGGAATATCCATTTTAAATTTTTATTTTGTATTCCTTCAATAACTTGCACATGAATTTTGGTTGTAATGTGGGTTCCAAACGGGATTTCTATTGTACAATGAAATCTCGATCGATAATTCCTGAATTAATTTCATACAAAACTTGCAAAATAGTTTGCATCGATGGTTTTTCTATGTATCATTTAACCGCATTATTCATTTAAAGCACGGGGTTTTTATACAAATTATTTTGGCAAACCATGTTTCGTAGGTAAATGTTCAGTTGTAATTAACGGTACTCGTAAACAACGAGCGGAACATTAGTCATTAGTTGTCGTTACGGCGCCAACATGGCGGTGCGTGCGTGCAATATTTTTACCCCGTGGAAAATCTTTGAAAACTAGAAAGAAGCATTGACGTTAATGAACGTATCCTGCCCCAGTAGAAAACCCCCTCGTCATTGACAAATCACTGAAGTCTGTTTTTTTAGAATAGGGGCCGTTCAAGTATTATGTAAGCACTATAGGGGGGCAGGGGGGTCTTAGCTTTGCTTATTTTTGATGACATGGGGGGGGGGTGGGGGGGTCGAGATAGTGATTACGTCAGCACTGCTCATCAGTAGTTATTTTTTTTTTACACATTGGCAACCCACACATTGTCTATGTTTGAAAACCGAATACATATTCGGGGATTCCCACAAATAATTAATACGTTTAGGTTCTCGCTTAGAAGCGAATGGGGGAATTACCGAGCGCTACTCACTTGTCAAAATTTCTTCTATCAATCTATTGTTTCGTTTCAGTACGATTGACGATTTGACGTGTTGTAAGCAAATCAAAGCAAGTTAATATTTGTGTTACCGTTGATCCTCTTTCGCTTATGAATCAATAAAAAAACAGAATACATTAACAGAAAAATGCATATAGGAAACAATTTTTACGTAAGCATGAGAGGGGGGGGTAAGAGCTTTGCTTACTTTTGGTGACAAGGGGGAAGAGGGGGTAAATAATTGTAATAAATCTGCTTACGTAATACTTGAACGGCCCCATATGAAAATTATAAATACTACGCAAACATGAATGAATTAATGAATGAATTTTAAATTTGTTAAGGGACCTTAATTCAGCAGTAGGCGTAAAACAAGGAAATGTTATTCATCGTTTGGTATTCCCGCTTGTGTAATAACGCCTTATCGTCTTCCAGGTGCAATCCACAGTGCAGGACATATTCGGGCGCGTGGCATCCCGCGCCGTGAACCCCGACGAGGCGGTGGCGGTGGGCGCGGCGGTGCAGGGTGGCGTGCTGGCCGGCGACGTGACCGACGTGCTGCTGCTGGACGTCACGCCGCTGTCCTTGGGCATCGAGACCCTCGGCGGCGTCTTCACCAGGCTCATCACCAGGAACACCACCATTCCCACCAAGAAGAGTCAGGTCTTCTCAACAGGTACATCATACGAACCAGCTCATACGGTCTCCATTACTTTCCTTGTGAGAACAGTGCTTTATATTCAAATCTAGAAGTTGCCACAGAATACGCTATTTTTTATATGAAATGAAAAACAAACGAGGTGACAATAATTTTTATAATACATAAATGTATGTTTTTTCGATAGCGTGTTCCGAGGTGGCAGGAATATAATTCTAATATCTTAACCCTGCAGGCCTCTGGCACATTCTATCAGAAGGTTAGAGTGTTTCCGCTTTGCAATGGTATGGAATAATCGCTCCGAGTATGGAATAATCGCATGGGGAGGTGCAACACTATCAGCTATAGATTCATTATCGAAGGCTCAAAAATTAATTATGAAAGTTATTCTTAAAGTTCCTTTAGAAACAAGTACTGCAGATATATTCTACAAATTCCATGTATTAGATATTCGACAAATTTACACAAAAACTATCTTAACTCATCTGTTTAAAAATAAAACACATCCATTTTATGAAAATACCCAAAATATTGTAAACACGAGGCACAAAACCAAAGAACTTATACAAACACCTAAAACAAACACAACATTTGGTCAAAGAAATTTCAAATACATTGCGTCAAAAATATACAATAACCTACCTGAAAAAATAAGAAAATCGAATAATATTAACACATTGTTTGCGGGAGACGCTTAAAGGCGTCTTTTGCGTACTGTTGGTAGAGAGCGGGAGACGCTTAAAAGCGTTTTTTGTATTTGTACACTATTGGTAAAGCGCGGGAGACGCCAAAATGCGTTGTACACTTCGAGTAACAATATATTACGAGTAACGTATGATGTTGGTTACTGTGAAGTAAAAATTATGCGTCAGCTCTCGTGACACGTGTACTAGGTACCTGACAATTCGTCGAATTAGGGTCGGGAGGCCGGCCGACTGTGGTCATAAAACATGCACTTGAAATAAAATAACTGTAAGATAAATTATTAGTTTTTTTTTAATCTTTACATTAGTGTTAAAGCGATATTGTTTCGTTCAAGACGTTCTCTATTTTCTTTTCTGCCTACATTCCGCTTTAAAAATTTCGTACAAAGTATTTGTGTGCTGTGCTCGAAAAGTTATTTGTTACATATTTGTTAGTTATTTGTTACATAATAAAGGGATATTTTTTCATAAAAAATACCCTATGAAAATGGACTACGGAAATGATAATCGATTACAATAAATATATGAAAGGCGTTGACCGAGCAGACCAATATCTTTCGTATTATTCTATTTTACGAAAAACCACTAAATAGACAAAAAGGCTAGGCGATGTACATAATAAATTTTGCAGTATTCAACTCATTTGTTGTGTACAACTCCGTAAAAGAAAGGAAAATAAAATATAAACAATTTTTTAAGGAAATCGCTGAGCACTGGGTGGCTGATCAGATTTCGTCAGATAATAGTCAAGACCCGGAACCAACACCATCAACATCTGGTATCTGAAAAAAATCTTCAAAATCTTATCCTCCAGGAAGACTTTCGATGAATATGAGAAAACATATATTGGAAAAGATTGAAGGCCCTGGTAAAAATAAGAATCTACGAAGGCGATGTCGTGTGTGCGCGGTACACAAAATACGTAGCGAAACCCGATACATGTGTAAATTCTATGATGTACCTTTACATAAAGGGAATTGTTTCCAACGATTTCATACTTTCAAACAATATTAGTGTTTAGTGGTGTGTATTTTACAAAATATATACACTATGTTGAATGTGCATAAAATGACTAAATCGACAATACGACAAAAGTGGAGTTTTTTCAAAATTTCTGAATTTAATCTTAAATATCATAGTTGTTTCTTCAAAAATATAAAAATTTGTGACCAGATCATAATGAAAGATTTCAAATAAGGTAAAATACAGAAAATTTTATTTAAATTTGATCAATAGTTCAGAAGTTATAGCTATTTTACATGAAACGTAATTTTGCGCGCGAACGTGATAAAAATTGCCCGCTTTACGGCGTAGATTGATTAAAAAACCCCCCGCAAACATTGTGTTAACAAATACAAAATCCTTATCAAACAATGGATCATCGAAAAAGGTCGTGCAATAATTAGTCACCTCACCCAAATATAATCCTCATTATTGTTACCACTTCCTACCAACCTGAAAATTTTTGTCAAAAAATATTTTTGCTTTATTGAAAAATGTACTACAGTAGAACCCCGTTAATTCGAACCCCGATAATTCGAAAAAACGCGTAATTCGAAATTTTCGCAAAAAAAATTTCCGCTGAAAAATTTTTTCATACAAAATTTTTTTTAATTCGAAATTCGTTAATTCGTAATTCGAAATTTATTTTTGTCCGCGCACGAAAATTTGTTCGTGTAATTCGAAATAATTTGATTTTTGCGAAAATAAATCATAATATTTCGTAAATCTGAATCTAAAAGTCAGCCGTGGCGGTAAAACGCCGAAAAATGTATTTTTACGTGGTTATACATCGTCCTAATTAGTATTATTATTTTGTAAATCTGAATCGATTTACACTGGAATGTCGTATTTTTTCAAATTTATTTCGAATATCCGAGTTTAAAGGGCCGAGAAAATACATTTTACGCGGATATATGTCGTAGTTTTACGAGTTTACGCCAAATATCTGCATTTAAAGGGTCGGCCGCGACGAAACTCAGCCGCGTAATTTCGAATTACGCGTAAATATATCGTATTTTTACTAACTTTACTTCCGCGTTGAAAAAATACGGCGCGACGGAAATCAGCCGAAAATTTTCGATCCATGCCGAAATATGACATATTTCTACGAATTTACTTCAAATATCTGAACTTAAAAGGCCGGCCGCGACGAAAAACTGCCGACAAAATTCGATTTACGCGGAGATATATCATATTTTTACGAATTTATTTCGAATATCTGAATTTGAAGAGCCGGCCGCGACGTAATACGGCCGCGAATTCTCGTTTAACGCGGAAATATATCGTATTTTTACGAATTTAAATTCAGATATTTGAAATAAAGGGCCGGCCGCGACAGAAAATTACCGCGAAATCTCGATTTACGCGGAAATATATCGTATTTTTACGAATATCTCAATTTAAAGGGTAGGCCGCGACCGAAATCGGCAGCGAAATCTCGATTTACGCGTAAATATATAGCATTTTTATGAATTTATTTCGAATATCTGAATTTGAAGAGCCGGCCGCGACGGAATACGGCCGCGAATCCTCGTTTTACGCGGAAATATATCGTTTTTTTACGAATTCAAATTCAGATATTTGAAATAAAGGGCCGGCCGCGACGGAAAATTACCGCGAAATCTTGATTTACGCGGAAATATATCGTATTTTTACGAATATCTCAATTTAAAGGGTAGGGCGCGACCGAAATCGGCAGCAAAATCTCGATTTACGCGTAAATATATAGCATTTTTACGAATATCTGAATTTACAGGGCCGGCCGCTACGGTAATCGACCGCGAAAATAAAGAAATAATTGGTATTAATACGAATTTACAACTAAAATACCACCCGGATTTGAAGAGGCGGCCGAGAAAATCGATTTTCGGCGTTTTTTTTTTTTTTTTTTTGTTCATAAAATTTCGAATTACGTGGGAATTCGTTAATTCGAAATTTGATTTTTGATGTCCGCTGGATTTCGAATTAACGAGGTTCTACTGTATACTTTAATATTATAAAATATTTGTAAACTAGTCTGTCTCGGCACAGGATTTCCTAGTGAGACAGGCAAAGTAAAAAAAAAATATGTAAACATTTTTATATAGATGCACATAATAAAAAAAAAAAAAAAAAAAAAAAAAAAAAAAAAATAATATCCAAATGAATGGAATATTTCTGAATGTATCTGAAAACTAAAAACTGTTTTTTTAAGGCGATGAAAAATGCTAGAAATAAAAACATAATTTCTTAAATATTAAAATTTTGCAAAACAATCATAAAATGTTTTAAAAATGGCTCACCTTAAGTTTTTTTGTTGTCTAAACACTGTATTAAAATTAGTGATATCGTTGTGGACGGTGCGATGCTAATTACCTTTGTTTGTTTTTAGCCGCCGACGGTCAGACGCAGGTGGAGATCAAGGTGCACCAGGGGGAGCGCGAGATGGCGCAGGACAACAAGCAGCTGGGCGCCTTCTCGCTGGTGGGCATCCCGCCCGCGCCGCGCGGCGTGCCGCAGGTGGAGGTCACCTTTGACATCGACGCCAACGGCATCGTGCACGTCTCCGCCCGTGACAAGGGCACTGGCAAGGAACAGCAGAGTGAGTACCACGGCATACAAGCTCAGCGATCACATTACTTCAAAAACAAATTTATCAACAATCGTCAGTGTGGATTACGGCAGAACCCATCTTTTATATTATAGAGACAAATTTTACATGATAACTATTGGAAGTAAATGTAGGTAACTCCATTAATGGAGGACTGAACGCAGTTAGTGCTAACAAAAATTGTCCAAAGAAGCGAAGCTATCAGTCCACAATGGAGTGCTAGTACCTACCCTGATCTATGGAAGTGAGGTCCCTGAGATATATGTGTGATAAAACTATATATAATCATGTGGAGATCCGTAGTGAGTAAGATTAAGAAAGGGACGTTTAGATGGTTTGGGCATGTAGAGCGAATGAACGAAGAAAGGAGTGTAAGGAGAATATATGTGGCAGAAGTCGGGGACGACCAAGGAAGACATGTCGGCACGACAAAGTGAATCAGATACTTGAGTTTGGCCATGTCACGAGTCAGGATAATAGAAAAGTATGTATGAGGCAAGGAGTTGTTTGGCGATACGTCCTCTCTGCCTACCCCTGCGGAAAAAGGGGGTGATGGTTAGTTATTGAAAATAATGTTCCCCATGGCCTATGTCATCTTTTAAGGGAAGGAAGTTCTGGGAAGGAAAAATGTATGAGGGGTGGCAGGAATCAAGTATACTGGTCCAATAGTGACAGATGTATGAATCCATCCTTTCTGCGGCGAAAGGCGATGAGAGGTCAAAAGGTCTCCCTAATTAGGTGGGCAGACAAACTTCACCTCATGAACTATTGATTCCTTTGTAAAGTAAAATACAGTATAACCTCGTTTTTACGTGCCCGGAATTCACGTTTTCCCGGCAATTGCGTGTAATTTTTCCAGTCCCGATGTATTTCAGTACATTTAATACCCGCATTTACGTTTTTTTTTCCCGCAATTTACGTCGGAAATATTCAAAATATGCGAGTTACGCGCGCTTGACAATGATTGGGTCGTGACATTCGAATTGTGTAAGGTGATTGGAGGGAATACTTCGTGGTTTTAAAAGGCGTACGGTGATTGGTCGTAGAGCGACGCTGTGATTGGCCCGAGTTTGGCGCAAAACAAGGTGATTGGAGGGAAAACTCCGTGTTTTTAAAAGGCGTACGGTGATTGGTTGGCGAGCGACGCTGTGATTGGCCCGAGTTTGGCGCACAATAAGGTGATTGGTCCATTGGTCGCCATCTTTTCTTTTGGTATTGTGTAATGTGTTTGTGTTTTGTATTATTCTGTCATCAGTCTTACAAGCTACTAGTTCGCGGTTTATTATTTAATATTGCTTTCGGTTCGATATTATTCATTTTTACGTCCTCATTTTTTCAAACACGTAATGTCTAACCAAAGGAAAGCTTTGTCAGTGCAAGAGAAAAGGAAAATTCTCGAACAAGTGAATAAACACGCTGGCTCACGCGTTTCGCTGGCCCGAAATTTAGGAATACCCGTTACTACTTTGGCCACAATCATCAAAAACCGCGAATCTATTGAAAAAAGCGCTATTCAATGTGGACCCGGGGCGAAAAATCGTATGTATATCAGAGCGTCGAAGTACGAAAAATTGGAGGAGATTTTAAAAGAGTGGTTTATCAGTGCGCGGGCCAGTAATATTCCTGTCGGCGGTACAATAATTCGTGAAAAGGCGCTGCGCATCGCGAATCGACTGAATATTGAAGGATTTACTGCATCAAATGGATGGATAGATCGTTTTAAGAAGAGGCACAATGTGGTCTACAGATCAATTTGCGGAGAATCGCAAAGTGTTGATATGGACATTGCTGAAGATTGGAAGCAGACAGATGTACCTACATTAATTGCAGACTACGCTCCCAGAGATATTTTCAATGCCGATGAGACTGGGCTGTTCTTCAACGTTCTGCCTTCTAAGACCTTCAGCTTCAAGGGTGAAGCCTGTCATGGAGGAAAGTTAAGCAAGGTTCGTCTCACTGTTCTCTTGATTACAAATGCAGATGGGAGTCAGAAGCTTCCCCCGTTAGTGATTGGGAAGTCTGCAAAACCCCGCTGCTTCAAAAATGTCAGGACATTGCCGACAAAATATGCAGCCAATAAAAAAGCCTGGATGACATCAAACTTGTTTGAAAAACAGCTTACTGCATTAGACGCTCTGATGGGAGTAAATCATCGAAAAATATTGTTATTTCTCGATAGGTGCCCAGCTCACCCCACTAACTTGACTTTGAGGAACATTCAGTTGGCATTTTTTCCTCCTAACTGTACAAGTGAACTGCAACCCCTGGATTTGGGGATAATTCGGGCATTCAAGCACTGCTATAGAAGAAACTTGGTACAGAAGTTATTGTGTCAGTTAGAACGAGGTGAGGACCCCAACAAATTTAAGATGTCCATTTTAGATGCAATGCATTATACCGTTAAAGCATGGAGTGAAATAACCGACTCTACTATCAAGAATTGTTTCCGGAAAGCTGGGATATACAAGGAGCAGGATGAGCAGGAGGACATACCCAGTACCCAAGAAAATGTCCAGTGTGGTGTTATAGAAGGCTGGGAAAGAATTTCAGACCAACCCCTGGAGGATTATGTAAACATTGACTCCAATATTATGACATCAGACTTGGTGGAAGTTGATGACATTGTTGACAGTCATTTAACACCAGCAGACTTGTCTGCTGAAGAACTGTCTGATGAAGAAGAGGGTGATATTCCAACTAAAGAAGAAGCAATGAGGTTCATCGAGGGTTTAAAAACCTACTTTACAAGCTGTGCTGATATTCAAGATGACATTTTTAAATCTTTATATAGTCTTGAAAGAGAAATACATAACAAAAAAACAAAAATGCAACAAACTAATATACAAGATTTTTTTAATAAAAAATAAATAAAATTGAATGTTGTTTTTAATAAAACGTTACTTTTTTAGAAACAAACTTTAAATGTTATTTTTTTTCAAACCCCCATTTTACATTTTCCCTCCAATTACGTTTTTTTTTTTCAGTCCCTTAAAAAACGTAAAATAGGGGTTATACTGTATGCGTATTAAAGTCGTTTCACAGAACTAGAACAATTCATCAAGTTTCAAAGTTCAAATTCTAGTTCTGCAAATGTTTCATTATTGTTATTATTTCACCAAGAGCCCGTTGTTTGACAGTATGTACTTGGATTATAACAGAACTTGAATTGTACTTTCACAGAACCTGAATATCAACTCTGAAACCTGTTGAACTGCCATCCTCAATAATTACCTAGTGACCATGTGTAGGTGTGTGTGTGTATATGTATTGAACACTTTATATCATTGACATGATGCTCCTTATAAATTTGAGCAATCCGAAAAATGTGCAGAAATTCAAATGTAACATTGTGATCAAATGAAAATTCAGCTCCAATTTGTTTTTTTTTTACAGCTGAAAGGTTCCCGTTAATTGCGGATTCTACGTCCGTTTCAGCTTTTTAACAAATTGTGAGAGGAAAACAACCACGTTTTTAAGCTTGTCAGCTTATTAGAAATGACATTTAACGGGGACCTTGGTACGTTCCTCAAATTCGCTGACGTTCAGACAGGAATCAGCCAGCAATCGCCAACTACACATTTGCTATATACATCGACATATTGAGTCCACTGTCCCCTTATTTATCTAGACTATGCAATGTGTGACTTATTCTGGTTGTGTTCTAGTTGTGATCCAGTCCTCGGGCGGTCTGAGCAAGGACGAGATCGAGAACATGGTGCGCAACGCGGAGCAGTACGCCGCCGAGGACAAGACCCGCCGCGACCGCGTGGAGGCATCCAACACGGCCGAGGGCATCGTGCACGACACCGAGTCCAAGATGACCGAGTTCAAGGACCAACTGCCACAAGAGGAGGTAAGCGATTGATTAATTATTTCTCTAATGGCAGAGCAGTGATGCGGAAAAACAGCGTTATGTGAAAAAGTGAGCTCTGAGATATTGGCCGTTTAGGCGATGCTCCACGTCTAGTAACATTTGGTATCGGGCCGCTGACAATAACACTCCTTATGTAGATAGTGATAAGGTTTACATTTCCGCTTGAAACCAGCCGTCTGTTTTGATTCATGCAAGAAAAGAACACCGCCAAAAAGTGTATTATATTTCATTTTGCGAAGTTAAGGCATATATTTTACGGTAATTTTCCACAATAAACCCATATTATCGAAGAAAGCGAACACTTTTTGGCTTGAAATTATACAGGTTGGGGCAAAAGTAATCACCCTATTGGAAAACGCTATAACTTTTGCAAATGGCGCCAAATGTCAATTCGGTTTTGACATTTGTGAAGTAAACAAATGCAGAATACTAATCGACAAGACATGAATCGGTTTACTTCGCAATCATACATAACAAGCAGTACCAAAATTTATCATAAAAAAAAAAATTACAGCAAAAGAACATCGGGTGATTACTTTTGCCCCACCCTTTATAAATGAAAAAAAATTACTTTTGTTTAA